>NC_136496.1:39287018-39294518 GCF_053919585.1 Euprymna scolopes | reverse complement strand
TAAAGCCTTATGAATAAAGTAAAAATTCTTGAGCAATAAAAATGTCTTATTTCAAATTTGAAATTTTTGCATGACTTGCGCAAACCAACAGTTAGAAATGAATACGATAACTAAAAAAATTACAATAAAAGCAGGAGTAATGTTTTATTCTACTTATCTTGTCAATGTCAACAGTTTTGTTTTCAATTTTGATCGCATAGTTGCAAATATTGCAGGCTAAAAATCAAATCAAAAGTGTGCTAAAGTCCAAATACTTTATAAGATTTACACTCTGTAGACATAATATTCAAAAAGGAGTCACGTAGAAATTTTCTTTAGCAATAGGCAGCGTTGTAGATTTTTTTCTACTCACGGCTTTTTATAAAATAAACTTTTCCGATGTGAGATCGCCTTTTGCCGTTAAAATAAATTTGTGGAGCAAATCTTTACCTTTTCATAAAAGATAGAAAAATGCCGAACAGAAGTTGGTTGTTTATCCAGAGGAGACCCTTGTGGACCCTTTTTCGAATCCATACGTCGCCAATGTTGTGGCATCACGAGAAGAGCGTGTGCTCTTTGCTCGACGGCAGAAATGTCTGATTACATAGTGCCAGACGAATTCATACTATCATAGATACAGGAGTGTAAACTACACCAGAACAAATATAGATAACTCAAACTGGCTTACAGAAGGAATGGTGGACCTTCTTTAAGTGATGTTGCCTAAAGTAACTGCACTTAGCAGAATATTCTAAACAAGATAAATTCTTGTCCTGAAATGCGGTAAAACCAAGAGACAAGAAGAAATCTATAAAATAACTAACTGATCAGTTAGTGATAGAAAAATTCAGTAATGTCGATACATATGGTTTTCAGGTGATATGAGGAAAACAAGGCATTCAAAATGTTGCCTATCTTAAACAGTAATACATGAGGAGTCATTTCGTGTAAAAAAGTTAATTTATTTTACCCATCGGAACTCAAGAAATGCACAGTTAAAATGTTTAAATATTCAATGAATAAAAAACCAATATGGCTGTATAGTTCCATTTTGTTGACTACAAAGCAGCCTGGCCTTGTGATCAAAAACTAAGAGTAAGTCAAACGGAACAAACCGACGGGACTTCAGTAAATCTGTATAGTTCGTTTCTGTATGAATTTATGTGAGGAGAGCGAGTCGGGCACAAATAAGTACAGCGAAATCATTTGCTGCGTCACATGCTTTTATTCTACATAAATTAGTTTTCGTTTTAAATTAAAACTAAATTTTACTTAAAAAGTAAAAGTAGTTTAAAAGTTGCTAAAAATATTTGTCCTTCTAAAGTATAGAAGGAAAAAATAAATTAAATATAAAAATTAAAAGTTGTTTCATATTATTTTTCATTTTTTCTACATAAGTAAAAAAATATGTTTAAATTGTCATGAAGTGCACGTGATACAGTAAAAGATTTCACCTAATTTATTTATGCCATGCTCTCTCCACATACAAGGACGAACTAAGTAGATTCACCGAAGTCACGTCGATTCGTTCCGTTTGAGTCGATCTTAGTTTTTGATCGAACGGTCAAGTCTATTTTTAGTCAACAAAATGGCAACTGTACAGCTATATTGACGTTTTTTTTATTCATTCAACGTTAACACATTTGAGCCGTGCATTACTCAAGTCTTGATGGGTAAAATAAATTCACTTTTTACTCGAAATGACACGCAACAAAAGCAATGTTTTAAATGACCAGAAAATTGATTTTTCCAACTTCCTTACTAATACAACGTTTGAGTTGTAAACTGAAGATTTTAATACAATATTCCAATATTTACGTATCTCACCTATAGATGCAATGCTAGCCGAACAATAAGCCCTTTGATGTTCAGAGATTTTACTAAGAAATGAAACTAATAAGTAAATTATATAAGGATTTTTTGTTTGATATGATATTTATATCCAACTCCTTCTTTTTCTCTTTAAATATTATGAAAACAAACTTTTTAATATACCCAGTTGTTTCGTAATAGATGATTTGGCTCATTTTACAAGTACGCTGAATTCTATTTATATATACTTTCTATTTATATATAATTTCTACATATACCCCTGAATCTCAATACTATGTTAAAGACCATATATACTTTATATATCACACTATATATAATAAGCTTCTCCTTATTTATTTAGAATTCAATAAAGCGTCCCCCAACATTCTATAATGCCTCTTAATTTCTTTCGTCCCTAATGAACCTTACGCTAGATGCCGCATCTTCCCCATACTAACTAGCACCTTCTCTACTCTTTTGATGAGAAGCATTAGGCTTCGAAATGCCCTGGCATAAAGAGTCCCTTCTATCCCCCAAATGTTGCCTGTATTCCATTATTAAATAAATGATCCATTCTATATCTACCAATATATAATTTTGTGTCTTCATTTCATACTCTTGTTGTCCTACCGTATAAGCTCCAATAATTATTGTTGAGCTTGACATTATCCGGATAAGTCTTCTTTGTGGAATTGAACCTTCTCTTTTCCTTTTAAATTAAGCTACTTTCTACATTCTGTATAAGTGCGTAGAATCTAGCACGGAATATATATATATATATATGTATATATATATATATATATATATATATATATATATATATGTGTGTGTGTGTGTGTGTGTGTTTGTGTGTGTGTGTGTGTATGTATGTATGTATGCCTTTTTTCGGCGTGTGTGCGAAAATTTCTACGTGACTCCTTTTTGAATATTATGTCTACAGAGTGTAAATCTTATAAAGTATTTGGACTTTAGCACACTTTTGATTTGATTTTTAGCCTGCAATATTTGCAACTATGCGATCAAAATTGAAAACAAAACTGTTGACATTGACAAGATAAGTAGAATAAAACATTACTCCCGCTTTTATTGTAATTTTTTTAGTTATCGTATTCATTTCTCCGTAAATTAGACACAACCGATTCTGGAAAGATTAATAAAAGATCAAGTTTGGTCACTAATTGTTTCGGTTTCGATTCACACCTCATTTATTTTAAAATCATTACTATATATTTGATAATAATCAGTAGAGAAATGTCTCTATAATAATAACTGAAAATATGCATGAATTAGAATATATCTATGCGTATTTAAGACCGGGCTACTCCGGCCGGCCTGCTAGCATATATATGTGTGTGTGTGTGTGTGTGTGTGTGTGTGTGTGTGTGTGTGCATATGTGTGTGTATATATGTGTGTGTGTTTATATGTGTGTGTATATATATATAATGTTTTTCATAAAAGTATATCGCTATTGACCTTGTATATTGTTACATTCATCCACATTTACACGTGCTTGTTGTGATTTTATACATCGAAGCAAGTCAAGCTAGTACATTGTTTTTGAAAATACAGTAAGCATGAGGGCGAATGCCAGATGAGACCAATAAATGTTTACATGATTAATGCTAATGTTAAATGTTGCGGAAACCTATTACTTCACATTATTTTGTACACACTATTCCCGTGTGCAAATGTGCTGGTAGAGGTCTAATGCTGTTAACCTATATTTTTTAGCTGCTCAGAGTTTATGAAGAAACTGAAGACACGTACAGAGGTTATACGAGAAAAGAATGCTACAGTGCCAAAAAGATTTTAGACGTCAGCGGAGGTTTACTTTACAGAAGGACAATTACTCTGAGGAACAGCTATTCTAATGTATTATTTTACATCAAACATATATAGAATAGCTCTGTATAAGTCAAGTGTAAAATAGTAGAATTAAGAAAATAATTCATTCCATCATATGTCATTGTAAAGAAAAGATCTCTGATTTGATGAAGCCAAGCTGTGCTGTTGTTATTACCGAAACACTGTTTCCAAAGGTGAAAGCAAATATTCTTTTTTCCATATGATAAATATACGAAGAAAGATTACTCGTCCCTGGATGTTTAAATTTGTATTTTAGCAGATTTTATCTGAACTTATGCCTTCCAACTGAGTTTCGAAAATGAATAAAAATCAGTGTATTAGTTTAAGATATTTTCTTGTACAACAAAACATATAAATATATTAACATATACACGTACCTGAATTTATTCCTATACAGGGTGAGTTACAGGAAAAGAGTGAGTCACGAGAAGAAGATGTTTTAGAACGATCCTTGCTTTCCTTGAATAAAGATAAGGAGTCTGAAAATTTAAAAAAAATAGAATTTTCCAGGTGGAGGTCAAACGACAGCATGACGAATATGCATGCGTTACGTAATAGCTATTAGTTCATGTTTTAGTTTTAAGCTTTGCAGCAAACATGTCTTCATGGCCCAGGCATAAAGCTCACAGAAAAAGTAAATCGTAAGGTAAAAATTTTGTTTATGATTCTACGTCATGACACACGAGTCATTTTTCTAACTTTTTAAATCATTATGATATATTAGATCCAACATAATATAATAATATATACACAATCTGCATAATTCGAAATATCATATTTAAGCGAATTTTACGACCGGGCAATGCCGGCTGGCCTGCTTATATATATATATATATATATATATATATATATATATACTAGCATTTCAGCTAGGCGTTGCCCGGATGTTTGGAGGTGTTTGTTGAGCAAAAAAAAGTGGTAGCAGGAAGGCAGGCTCGAACCCATACCGCGAAGGAGGAAAAGACCGGGAAAAAACCTGACGTCTTGTTATTACGACCACCGCCAAACCGAAAGTGACGTAAGTTTAAATTAAAGCTAGACAATCGAAAGGAGAGAATGAGTTTCAAAGATATCGGCGAAAAAAGTGACCCCCCCCTGTAGTAAAGTGCCCAGTTGAAGGTGAAGATATTAATGTTTTTAGCCAATTTTTCGATTTGTCGTCTGAAATGTGGAACCTATTACAAGGCTTGTCCTATCTCTGGATACCCTTTATGTTAAATTTCAAATTTTCAGACCAGAAATTTTCTGAATAATTTGGTAGAGACCGCAGACGTCAATTTTTTTTTTAATTTCACCCCTATTGTGACTCCTTATCATTTATTGTTTTGGGCTCAAATCAAGTTATTAACTTAGATCTATGCCCAAGGAACCTATATCTAAACTTTCAATTGTTTATACCCAAAATTGGCGGAGGAGTTTGGTAGAGTTCTCTAAGATCAAATCGTTGAACTTTGACCCCTTAACAGCCAAATTTCTGCCCTAAAATTGATTACAAAGATTTTCCCAAATCTCAGTACCCTGTATATCAAATTTCGAGTCTGTAGACTTAAGATTGACACTTATTGTGTAGGGAAATGTACACAGACCCACAAACAGAGACACATACAGACACGTTCATTTTTCAATCTAGTACATTGTTTATAAAAATAGAGTAAACATATTACATAATACGTTTTTTTTAATTTATTATTAAGCAATACTTGATATTTAAAGCCTAAAATTTTGTAAATAATGATTTAATCTATATGTCTATGTACGTTTTAACACAAATTTTTTTTTAGTTCTAGAATTTGTGTACGTTTTTTCTTATTTAAATTTATTTCGTATAAAATATGTTTGGCTTTAACCTGATTATTACAACGAATAAATAAGTAATCATATTACATATTCTTATATGTGTAAACAGACATCTACTGATACAATATTACTAGTGTTAATTAACCTTTGATTTTCATTAATATTAGAGATTTATTAATTTTTCGTTGTTAGTTTTCGTTTGATTACAAGGGACGCAAGTCAGTATAAAAAGTATATTCTTTCATCCCGTGTTACATAATTTAATTATTTGTTTTATTAATTATACTTTATGAATTTTTACTTCGCTCATTAAAAGTTATATTTCACTAACTTAATTTATTATTTTTTGCAATCTCCTTTACTATTTTTCCTTTTCTCCGCTTCCTTTCCCTTATTTTATTTTTATCCAGAATATTTCAAACCGATCATAATGCAAACTGATATATATTTATATACGTGTTTTTAACAATTAATTACAAATATAAGCGTAAACTCAATCATATTCAACTCAATTATGTTCAACACAAAAAGTTAAATTAAGAAATTACAATTATCGCCAAACAATTATTTATTGCCTTAAATAATGCATTGAACTGCAATATACCACAATCTTACTTATATGTATTTTATATATACTTATATGTATTTTTAAATACACTAGTTATGTCTAATAATTTATTTATTTGTTTTATGAATGCATACTGTTTTAACTAAATATTTATTATCAAACATGCTAGTATTATATTTCGATTCTTTAGTTAGTTTTTTCTAAGTTCAAATTTCATCTCTCTATTTCACTGTGCGCTACTACATATTAATATCTTCGTTTTTGTTAATTACGAGAAAACAAGACCGCACTCCTTTTTTTTTATCGACCAAGTGTTGGCCGATGGACGATTCTATCAGTTGAGATTTTCTGGTAGTAGGTTGATGATCTCGGATGAAACGGGGAACATGTTGGGCGATTCTGACCTGGAGACGCTGGGTCGTCTTGCTTCTCCGCTCTTATTCCATACCACTACCAAATATTCTAAAAAATAATAATTTTCAGACTAATGACCTTTGAAAATGTCAGTCTGAACGAAAAGCGCTTTGGGTGTATTTTAACGATCGTTTTTAATCGACTTATTTATTTTATTGAATTGTACATATAACTTGCCCCATTATATATATATATATATTTTTTATCTTTTCCTGACCCCGTTTTCCATTTTTTAGTTGATTGAATTTACGCGATGGTTCACTTCTTTATAATTATATATATATATATATATATATATATATATATATATATATATATATATATATATATATATATATATATATATAAACCTGGACAGGGCACAGGAGAAACAACCAAGCCAAAATAATCCCTACGCAAAATTAATTCCAGATCAGCAAAACTTAAGCTATACTGCTATATATACAAATGAAGGAAAATTTGTTCATAAATCTTAGGTTTGAAAATGCATGTTTTTTCTTACCAATTGTCATAAAATTTTAACCATAAAATGGTACAAAAATATTCATCGCAGATTTTCATGTAGTTTCGCTTCATAGAACTAAACTTATGCGCCTTTCAATATTCAACTTGGCTACGAGTATATATATATATATATATATACACATTATATATATATTATATATATGTATATATATATTCTATATATGTATATATATTATATATATGTGTATATATTATATATATGTATATATTATATATATGTATATATATTATATATAGTATATATTATGTATATGTATATATATTATATATAAGTATATATATTATATATATATTATATATTATATATATGTATATATATTATATACATATTATATATATATGTATATAACTTATATTTATATTATATACATATTATATATATATTATATTTATATTATGTATATTCTATATACATTATATTTATATTATATATATTATATATATTATGTATATATTATATATATATATATTAAATATATTATATATATATTATGTATTATATATAAATTACATATATATATCATATATATATCATATA
>NC_136496.1:39064518-39284518 GCF_053919585.1 Euprymna scolopes | reverse complement strand
GACTTAAATTGTGTAATGGTCTCTTACATTTGCAATAAAGTTCGCACATTAAGAGGATCATCCATCATCCACAGCCTATTTTGCAGTTTTCTACAAACATAAAATGGTTCATAGTCATTTGTTTGTCATAGTTTTGCATATTAATTACAAGATGTTATTTTTGTTTACATAAGCATCACAACTTATCAATGCCAAGCGGCCACTCGACGGTAAGTGTTAAACAGTGTACAGTAGAAATCGGACAATATAGTAAGCGTTAGTAATGGAAATTCGGTAGATTTATTAACTTATATTGAACTGCTCATCAAAAACTTGTTTACGTTAGACTTGAAGACAACCATATTGTAGTCAGTTAGAAAGCAGGAAAACTGAAGACAATTCCATAGGCGTGCAGTTCTAAGACAGCAGCTTTGTTCATGGAATCTACGTTTAGGTTTATGCACAGATAAAGTGTGGGGGAAATTAGTGATAGTGTTTTCTGCTAGACTGGTGTTTCTTGTGAAAGTTTGGCGAGGGAGGACCGAGCATTTGCCATGAAAATAACTATAAAGCAGAGACAAACTCGCAACATCTCTTCTGTGAGAAAGAGGTTGCAGGGAAGAGAAAAGAACATCCCCTACGAGGCTACAAAGTCTATTTTGAACTCTATCAAGGCAGGATAAGTCCTTACTAGCAGTTTCTGCCCATATGTGGTAACAGTACTCCATCCTTGGACGTACCTGGCTCTTATATAGATAGAGACACGCATCAACAGTGAGATATCTACTGGATCGATAGAAGGATCCCACCATTTTTTCAGCGGCCTTATACGTTTATGCAATTATATTTAGTTCCATCAATCGAGGTCTACTTAACTTATAATGTATACACGCACATTCGCTGGAAGCTTATTTTAAGAAATTAAAAATTTTGAAAATAAAAATGCTTTTGTAAACGAGGTTAAAGATGCAAATACTATTCTTAAAAACCCTAAAAAAAAGTTTATATTGACTTTGTATTCTGTTTAAGTTCGGATTATGAAGAATCCCTTATAAGAGAAAGAGTGTTTTTAAAAAATGGAACATATTGCCTTTATTTTTTGCCTTCGTATTGTAGCTGTGTTAGTGTCTTGTTATCTTTTTATGTAGCAGTTAGATGATTTACTAAAGCGGTGTATTATAATAATAAAAAAACGACATATTATTTAAATCTTTTATGGATGCTATTGTACAATGAAAATAGAAGATTCGATATAATGAAGAAATGTCAGTCTCTTCTGGTGCAAGATTATCGGATATTCTAAACATCCATTGTTTTCTTTATGAGGGTATAAGTATCTGATATTGCGAATACGTGGAACTTCAAGTAAATATTATATCTTTTTGTATTTTAGTCCTCACATTCCATTAACGATGTTTCTGACAAAGTTAAAGAATCTCTTTTTTTATGTGTTCTATTCTATCCATATAACATTTTTGTTGGATAGTTTACGACATTGAAATGACATTTTTAGGTCTTTACATCAAGTTTCAAGCACTGTTTTTCATAAAAACAAAAGGAAATTATCACTTTGAGTTATACAAACTGATGATATGCATATTTGTTGGGTCTCTGTCAGCAATGTAATAATTCATTCTATTAATTTATATATACCCATCCTAGAAAAAGGACATTTAATTAGATTGACGATTTGCAGCATCGACATTTATATAAGATAAACAGAGAAAAAGGGAAAATTTATTGTAAGTGTAGATTCAGCTTACAAAGAAGAAAAAAATATTTAATGTTATTATTTACTGACTAGGAGCTCTTGCACAAGTCAATATCAGGGATTGCTCACTGGCAATGACAAGCGCTATTCCCTGGAATCTGGGTGAGTATTCCAAGATTTTCAGCACCCTCTGTTCCTTTTAATAAACGCTAAAAATCATTTGACATAATTGCAACAGCAGATTATAATGATTTCGCACTAGCAATAACCGTGGTTTTCACTGAAATTTGAATTAAAATAAACTTCCGATAGATTTTAGGTACTCCCTATGCTCTTAACTAAAAGTATTCGTCATCCTTGGTGTGTGTGTGTGTGTGTGTGTGTGTGTGTGTGTGTGTGTGTGTGTGTGTGTGTGTGTGTGTGTGTGTGTGTGATACCAGCCGAGGGCGGTGTCACAGCATGCGTTTGTTCTGTTACTTTGCTTGTATTGTTTTTTTAGTTTATAGGATTTCTGGATACATCGGTTCTTTTGAGTCCTAGTAATTTCGTTTGAATTACTATTTGTACTCACTAGGCGTTCTAACACAAACTATTATCAGAGATAATAACCGATGGTGTTCGTGGAAGTCAGGTTGACAACCAGTCTCCCCAGATGTTCAGTACACTAAACCTGTTCTAGTAACCTATGCAAATAATTTAGTGTTATCTTAAATGCAACCAACCATTGATGTTTTTACAGTGAACGTCCACTGTTTTTCACTGGCATTCAAGTGAAAATAAGCATCTTCAACATTCTAGTACTCGTCGTACTCATTCAGTAACGGTCTGGTTATCCCACCTCTTTCTATCCCTACAGTTTTGCTAATATTTTATTCTTCAGATATGTTCTGTAATTTCAGACATCGATGATAATGGCTCTTTAGTCCTCTCTGTGTTCGGTCGTTCTGATGAGATCGATAGTCGTATTCTAGTGACTGTTGAGACTGTCATTCAGTTTGTTCATTGTATTCCTCTGCTCATTTTTCGGCTATTTTTTCTGACATCAATATTTTTTTTGCTCGCATTAAATAGCTGAAAAACTTTAACTGCTTGGCATTGAAGGTATTGAGTGTTATCTGCTGTATTTTGCTTTATGCATGGCTTCTTCAATTGTTATTCTTTCTGTATGTTAGATTCGTAGAATTCTACTTAAAAATCATATCTCCGCAGCTTCCAAACAACTTTCAGCCGCCTTCATTACTGCCCAACATTCACAGCCATAAAGGAAAATTGAGCATACGTACGTCTTCAAGATTCTGATTTTTGTGTTCAATTTTATCTTTCTGTTTTATCAGATGCACGCCAAGTTATGGAAGGTGGATTTTGCCATCATGATTATTTTCTTGGTTGTCGCGTCACTCTTACCATCAGATGTAAGAGTACAATTCAGATACTTGACTGGATCAAACTCTTTAATAACTTTGATTTTACATTTACGTTTGATATTGAATTTTCGTACTTAACTCTTTTTGAAGATAACCATGCATTCTGTGTTCTTAGCATTAATTGCAGCCATTTCTTCTTACTATCATCCGTTATTGTTGTCACTATTTGTTGAAATTGTCTTTAGAGCCTACAATGAGGACAATGTCGTCGGTATGTCTTAAATTGTTGATGTTACGATCGCATTGATTTTTAATTTTGCGTAAAATCATTTCGTTGTAAATGTTGAAGAGATCAGACGAGAAAACATACCCCTGTCTCACACGTCCTCTGCAATCATTGGCAACCCTGATGGCCGCTTTCTGCTCCCAATAGAAGTTTCTGAGGTACATTGATTTTTTTCAGTCGATTTTAAGCCGAGTCAAACGCTTTTGAGTAGTCCATAAAGCATAGGTATAAAATTTTCGTTATCTTTATGGATCTTTCTATAAGGGTTTTCAAAATGAAAGCTGCATTTTATGTTCTCCTTATCGGCCATGAACTAAATTGTACTGAAGTGTCAGAATCTTGTTTCTCTTTCCTTTAATGAGCACACGCAGAAAAACCATAGTTATGTGATTAATTATGCTATTTGTACGGTTTTGTTCAATCTTCTATACCTGGTTTCTTTAGGAAAGCAATGTAAACTGACTTTTTCTTATCTTCCAAAATAGTGACTGTGTCATAAATACTGTTGATAAGTATTGTGACCTCGTTGCATCAAGAGCAGTAGCCAGCTCGATTGAAAAGTTGTCGAGTCCTGGTGTCTTCCTTTTTTTCATTTTTCTTAAAGCACTGTATACTTAATCTTAGTATATCACAAGACTTCAGTACTTATTTCTAATTCTGGTGGTAGGCTTTTCTTAACGTCGTACAGCTTCTTAATATATTCGGACCATTAGGTCAAAATCTCTTCTTTCGCATAAGAATGTAATAATCTTTGGATTTAATGCAACCAGTTTAGACTGTATCCTTTTTTGTCAGTCAGTCCTTGTATCTTCTTGTGTTCGACTTTGCTGTCGAATTTTTTATTCTTTTCGAATTCAGCGAAAGTATATTCACTGTTTTCTTGCTGACTTTAAGCTTTTTACACCAGTCTGCAAATTCCTTAGTACTGCCTTCTATCGCGTTTCGTTTTCCTCTCTTCTTCTACTAGATTAACGATTTCTGTTTACGTCCATTTCTTTTCTTCATTTCGTTTTATGGCAGGTATGTGTTCTTTGGCTGGCTCAAAGATGCTGTATTTCATTACTTGCCATATTTATTTCACTTTTGTGAGTCGATCCAGCAATTTAAATGTATTTTTGACGCTAATTCTGTATATCCGTCTGATATCGTAGCTGTTTGGTAAAAGTTTTTTTTTAATTAATTCTGCAGTTCTTTTCAATTTGTTTTTAGTTTCAGTGTCATTGTTGCAACTACTGGGTCATGATCGTTTCCACAGTCTGTTTCTGGCTTAGACTTGCACGACAATATAGCGATAGGGAAGTATTCTTGTGTCATAATATAATAAATGGTTTCTGGTTGTATCATCGGGGGGTTTTCAGGTTAAACATATACTTGGATGCTGCTTGAACCATGTGTTCATTATTGCTTTCTTCTGTTTCTTGCACTATTTAATTAGCCGTATACCTCTTTGGTTTCTCACACCTATTTCAAAGGGGCCAACAATAGTGGCGTCTCTTTCTTTTCCAAGCTTTGAGTTGAAATCTTCCATAGTGATTGTGTCTTGCGTCGTAGTTTGTTTTCTTGCCTTATTAATGGATTTATAAAAATCATTCAACTTCTGTGACGACCTTTTCGGCTGTTGGTGTGTACGCTTGTATACGAATATATATTCGAATGTAAAATGGTCTACTCTTCAGCTTGACTAATGCGACTCTGCCACGGATGGCTCAGACGCCTTTCAAATTCTTCGAAGTTTCAGAGTCTAAGATAATTCATACACCTCTCTGATGTAAACTTCCTCTTCAGTCAATGATTATGTTGTTGTCGGGTGTAATGCAACCTTCTATCCAATCTTTAAAAAAACATAGAAAGTTCAAGGTCGTTCTTTTCATTTATTGCTTTACATTGTCTAATTTATTTTCTTGTGGGGAGGTTTGTACATTCCATGTTCCGATTCTAAGATTGGTTTTGTTGCGGAAATGATGGTCATGGGACACTTATTGCACTGAATCTACTCTACCGAATGACGAATTTTTAGCATGGCTGGAAATTTCATTAGTGCTGTTGACCGAATTTAGAATATTCGCTTTCTAGCATCAATTTTCTTTGCAAAAGGATTACTTATAGTAAGTTGCAATTACTTGCTAAAAACGACTATTGTATCACTTGCTTAACACAACGGACGGCTGACCAGTTTCTAAAAATCCATTAGGTTTCTTAACAGTTCATCCATCACCTACCTGCTGTGACTTTACGTACGCTGATCGGAGACTAAGTGGGTATCTGACCTTCACGCCTGTGGAACTCTCTGCCGTTTTCCTGCTTTCTAGCTGACTACAATCTGATTGTCTTCAAGTCATACGTAAATAAGTTCTTGATGAACCGTCCCCCTAAGTAATCCAATTCATAAAATTCGCACTACTTGTGTTTACTACGATAAAATCACATTGACTAATGTATATACAATAATCCTTATCCTCGAGTAGGCTCTGGGCCTTGATAAGTGGTGATTCCTGTGTAAAAAAAAGTGAGGGTCTCTCACAGAATAGCGGGGGACGGAGGCGTCTCATTGCTCTCATTAGTGATGAATGATACCACTCGCCACCCACCTCTAATATCTCTACTATTATATAAAATGTGTGTGAGTTCGAAATTTTACACAAATGTATATTATGTTCTGGCAGTGTTCTTAGATAGGTTTGTTATCGAAATGTTTTCGGTAAATCCCGATGATTGGGAATCGAAAAAATATGATGAAAAACAAAACAGGCGATTTTGACTACAGTTAACGGCTTATATATCACACGTACATTTGAAAAGTGTCATTACCGTACAACCAGAAAGATCCAGTACATAAAATAAAATGTAGGTTTCTTGGTATGAAAGAGGCGCGCTCAAAATTAATGTTTCTGTTTACAGCACAAGTGAGCAAAAATAATTGACATTTGTTATTTAATATTTAATTCAAGCTATTATATAAATTTTTCAGATATAAAATCAACAGTAGGTTTACTACAATGAAATGAAAACTAGAAGGTATTGTGGACCGGGTCTCTGACTACAGCAGATACTTAATCGATTTGACTGAAATATGGGCGGGTTCACTGGTTTAAATGAAAATAAAATAGGGAAGGTGAAACATTCGTTGATCATCATTCAATCCCAGGCGACGCCGAGTCTCCCTGCTAGTATATAATGTAACTGTTTCGCTTGCTAATGAACAGTGAATTGTTACAATTTCCTGTTGACAATGAAAGGGGTTAATACCCCGAATGATGGTTTTATCTCAACAAAACAGATACTCAACTACTCCTACAAAAGAAGTAATGTATGCGTGAATGACCATGTGACAATATTTTTACATTTTCTCAAATAAGGAGATTATTTCTGAAAGGCTTACATCTTGACCAAAGAATATAAACTACACTAGTCCTGTCCAATAAAAAGGTGATGTTTTGGAGGCAGATCCCATGATTGCAAAACATATACGACAAGCTCTCAAAACGAGACGTTAATGCCCTGGATGGTTAACTCATAATAATATAGCAGCTACTAAATTACAAGCACCTGAATTGAGAATTGACATATGTGTCAAATTAGAATTTAATAGAACTAATAGTGTACTTACGACTTCCTATAGACACATACAAACTCTGCATAAATAATAGGTTTTTATTTCTTATTATATATGTATATTAATACCTCCTAGAGATTTAACAAAAAATTACGCTATATAATTCATAAAGACCATTCTGACTACACAAATATCTTCTACGTGAAACAAAGCCTTTTGGAGGTGCAAACTGTGCATTCAAGTACTACATTTTTTATGACTTCAAGAATGTACAGAAATATTTACAACTAGCATAGATACCCAGCGTTGCCAGGATTGACATTAAGTTCAGTCTGGCCACACCTTCTATACTAAGAATTTGAGCAGTTCTTCATTATTATATGTCAATCCATCGTTATCCGATCAAAATTTTTAAAAATAATGAACGAATGAAAACATGAAAATGTACCCCCCCCCCGGAAAAAAGAGGTACGTGACAAACTCTCCACCAGATATTTCGACAGAAGGATTACAAAGAGAAGCTATTCTCCGGACATTGAGCACATTTTTATGACTATATTCCAATTTAAGCGAATTTGTTTTATGCTACCTCAGTCTAGAAAGATTTGTTCCGGTCTGTTTCAACAAAATCAAACTGTAAATAATTACATTTCAAAAATACCTAAGAAGAATTAGTGTTAACCGAAATACACGTTTTTATGTTATAAAAATGATGAGTTATGACTTATTGTGTTATTATAAGAAAAAAATTAGCAGTTACGATGTCAAAAAAAAACATGAAGAAAAAAAACTGGTAAAGAAAATGTAAATGAAAGTTTTTTGTTTTTGCTTTAAATCAAGAATCGTAGTTGAATTGGATAGTTTGTTTATTTTAAAACCATTCACTGGACCACAAAGTTACTTGCGAAGTCACGGAAATTATTTTATTTAAACTAATTCCAAAGATAATACTTGAAAGTTTTAAGTTTTAATATCTGCCGAAAAGAAAACAAAAACAAAAAGAAAAGATTGGCGCCCAGGGGAAAAAACTCAAACCGGTTTATAAAAAACCGATGTCGGTAAAAATAAAATAAATTAAATGTGTTATCAATATAAATCAAATTTAAATAATAAACTTAAATAGAACACTTAAAACAATTATCTCACTATAAACAATAACTAACACACCGCTACATAATAAAATTGATATTCCTTAATGTAATATGCAAATGAGGTCAACATTTAATCGTATATTTTGCAAGAATCATATTATATATAGGAATAAATGAAATAATAAAGTAGTGGGCCTTTTGTATATATTAATCACATTATGAACAAACAAACAAATAAACAAAAGACAGGAATACGAATTTATATATATATATATATATATATATATATATATATATATATATATATATATATTCACGTATTTATGTAGTCTTGAAATAACAAAATGTTTTAAGCATGAGTGCAATTATTAAAGTTTTCCTGTGCCACAGTTTTGCAAGTTATATTTCAGGATCTTTGTCTTTTTATATTTTTCTTTATATATCACATATTTATTTAGAGTGAACCCCTGAAAATGTCAATAGCATCGTTAATAAAACGTAATCCGACCTACAAATCACTTTCACTCTCTGCTTAGTTTGTCAACCAAGTTTTAGACATAAATATTTAATAGTCTTTATTTTATTGTTGTTAAATGATACGACTTGCAAAATTGTTAATACTACTGCCAATATATCTTTTGATACTGCTGTGATGGTGACAAGTTCATGCCAGAAATTGTCTTGGAATTATTTAGATAAATATTATCTAGAAGTGTAAGCCATCTTTAGTTTCAAAACAGTTTCCGATGGTTCGTTGTTCTACACAAGTCCTGAAAGGTGACTGGTTTGCAGTAGACAGTTCTCGAGTTGGAATCCACAGAGCAAAAGATTCTTCCGTGTTGAGTCGGAAAAAACATAAGCGAAATTGCTACAGAAAGGTTTAATATTTATGGAGCAATTCTGGTTTCTGATTGGTTCGTAGCAGAACATGAATTAATTCGATTCGTCGGTTCCTAGCAGCATCGTTTATAAATAGAATCTCCCGACTATGCGGGATCATACCCCATTATACTTCTTGTCTGATGGGATGTGTCTCCTAGCGGCTTCGGCTGCAGGGAGACAGGGTAGTACATGTCAAGAATTCGTCACTTGACACTCAGCCCAACAGGTGAGGGGCCGGGAACCGGCCCAGCACCTGTTGGACTGAGGTACACCGCCTGGGTAATACCTAGGAGGTCCACCCTCCCAGGCCTTGCCACCGGGCTTTCCGGTGGGGCAAGTTTATTGCTTGCTGCCTAAGGCGCCCCGACCGGGGAATGCCGATGGGGTTACTCAGGCAATTTTTAAAATTGCAGGAGTGCCCCTCCTTTAGGGGAGCCTGCGGGTATCCCACTTTTCAGGCATTGTGCCAAATAATGCTGATGTGGGCAGCATTTAAATAAATACCCCATTATACTTCTTGTCTGATGGGATGTGTCTCCTAGCGGCTTCGGCTGCAGGGAGACAGGGTAGTACATGTCAAGGATTCGTCACTTGACACTCAGCCCAACAGGTGAGGAGCCGGGAACCGGCCCAGCACCTGTTTGACTGAGGTACACCGCCTGGGTAATACCTAGGAGGTCCACCCTCCCAGGCCTTGCCACCGGGCTTTCCGGTGGGGCAAGTTTATTGCTTGCTGACTGAGGCGCCCTGACCGGGGAATGCCGATGGGGTTACTCAGGCAATTTTTAGAATTGCAGGAGTGCCCCTCCTTTAGGGAAGCCTGTGGGTATCCCACTTTCCAGGCCTTGTGCCAAATAATGCTGATGTGGGCAGCATTTATATAAATACCCCATTATAGTTCACTATGATGTGATGTGTCTCCTAGCGGCTTCGGCTGCATGGAGACAGGGGAGTACATGTCAAGGATTCGTCACTTGACACTCAGCCCAACAGGTGAGGGGTCGGGAACCGGCCCAGCACCTGTTGGACTGAGGTACACCGCCTGGGTAATACCTAGGAGGTCCACCCTCCCAGGCCTTACCACCGGGCTTTCCGGTGGGGCAAGTTTATTGCTTGCTGCCTGAGGCGCCCCGAGCGGGAAATGCCGATGGGGTTACTTAGGCAATTTTTAAAATTGCAGGAGTGCCCCTCATTTAGGGGAGTCTGCGAGTATCCCACTTTCCATGCCTTGTGCCAAATATTGCCGATGTGGGCGGCAATTAAATAATTACCCCATTATAGTCCAAAAATATTGTAACATATTACATATTTTAGATTACCACATACAAAAAGTGTGCAGGAGAGGAGTTGTCCGATGAGTGTGAATCTCATTCAGTTATGCATCTCACTGATGAAACGATAGTGAAAATTCTCTCAATTGAACGATGAAAAGAAAAGACTATAAAACATGCATGAATTGTCACATGGCAGGTATTATATGAACTCAAATTTATTTGTTTCAAAATATGATTGCATTTACAGAAATAATTGTAAATATTATTAGCGAATCACCGTGTAGCCGATGTTTTGGGATCAGCCTGTATATTATTTCATTAATTTTCCAAGTTATATTTCTTTTTATTAGAATCACCATGTCTATAAAAACATTGTTTTTATAATCCTTACTTTTGATTATTTTATGTCTTTTTATTCGGTAGACCTTCTATGACGAACTGTGCATATATATATATATATATATATATATATATATATATATATATATATATATATATATATATATATATATATATATATATATATGTATGTATGTATATATATGTATATATATGTATATATATATGCATATATATATATAGAGAGAGAGAGAGAAAGAGAGAGAGAGAGAGAGAGAGAGAGAGAGAGGTCGTGTACACTATCAACGCTAAACTCTGCATATTTTTTTGCCTATTTTTTTCAATTTAGCGGGCAACTTTCTCGCGTTTCCGACGAGAGAGTGATAAAATTCGTCAAATGCACTGGCCTACCATATTGGGAAAATAGACAAACAACGCATATGAAAATTATTCAATAAGATCTGCAAACAAGAAAAAATGCTGCTAAAGTATTTATGAATTTGGGTATGCTTGGTTACTTGCATCTTGTCTAGGTTCTATCTTAAAAAAATGGGATGAATATACATATGTATATCTATCTATTAATATATATATATATATAGAGAGAGAGAGAGAGAGAGATAGATAGATAGAGAGAGAGGGAGAGAGAGAGAGAGAGAGAGAGAAAGACAAAGAGAGACACGAAGATCCTTCTATAAGTAAAGATTTCTATTTTTTAACTCAGAAAGTTGAAAAGCTAAAAGACAGGTATGGTGCTATGAAGACGAGCGACCTTTTGTGCCACCGAATTAATTTTCCTACACCAAGCATCACAATTCTCAATGCACTTTTGACAACAATAATCAATAGCTGTGCAGTCTGGACATATGAGCGTCGTTCTGAAATTTAAGCCTCGTATTTTTTTAACTCGAAAAGTTGACTAGCTACGAAGACAGGATTGGTACCGTAAACACGAGCAAACCTTTTGTTCTCCGGATTTTTTTCTACATAGTAACCACTACTCTATATGAAATTTTTGCCAGGTGTTCAATAACGCATCCCTGCTTCTGACTCACATCGTTAATATTTCCAACCAAGGAAATGAACTTCTAGACAATGAATTCCTAATTTTAGTCATCATAATAATGCAATTTGCAATCTGCGTTAATCAATTTGAGTGGAATAAGAATGAATATATATATATATATATATATATATATATATATATATATATATATATTACAGAGGAGTCACCACTTATCAAGGCTCGGAAGCAACTCAAAGATAAGGGCTATGGGTGTACAGTAGTCAATTGGAAAAGATCGTAATAATCGTTAGTGGAAATTTGGTAAATTGGATTACTTAAAGGGATGGCTAATCAGGGACTTGTTTATATTGGACTTGAACACGACCATATTATAGTCAGTTTGAAATTAGGAAAACGAAACAGTTCAACGGGCGTGCGGGTCTAAGAAAGAAGCTTTGTTCATGGAATCCATGTTTAGGTTTAGGTACAGATTAAGAGTGGGGGAAACTATTGATAGTGGTTTCAGCTAGACAAGTTTTTTTCATGAAAGTCAGGACAGAGGAGCCACAGATTGGACTTTAGATGAGCACTTGTCATGAAAATGACAATAAAGCAGAGGCAGGCTCGCAACGCCTCTTCTGTAGGAAAATGGTTGCAGGGAAGATAAAATGGCACCCCTCACTAGGCTACAAAGTCTATTTTGAAGTCTGTCAAGACAGGATTAGCTGTTTCTAGCAGCTCCTGCCCAGATGTGGTAATAGTACTTCATACTTGGACGCACTTGGTTCTTATACAGGTAGAAAATGGCATCAGCAGGTAGATCTCTACTGGGGCGATAGAATGATCTCATTATTTTTCCAGCAGTGTGTGTGTGTGTGTGTGTGTGTGCGTGTGTGTGTGTGTGTGTGCATACATGTGTGTGCATACATGTATGTATCATTTATTTTCACACATAAAAATACAAATTAGTCTAGTATAGAGTACAAGATGGCGAATCGTTAGAAAGCACATTATTTTTATTCTCGATGATTTTCAACTGAGATTAGCGCAATTGTGTTAAATAAATAATATAGTTCCATTATTTTTATCTTCTAATTATCTGTGGCAAAATTTGTTTTACTTTTTCTTCTGATGCCACGTCTAGTGAGATTAATAAACCTGGTCGTCGGTTTATTATTGAAATCGCTATTATGATCCTTTATTAGGATGTACGCTTTCTTGGGTTTTAATTTCCTAACTCTATCGGTTCTTTTCTTAATTTGCTATATCTTGTGTAGTTATTTTCTAACATTGTTGTCTTATTCTACTTTCACGAATATTTTATTATTTATGTTATTAATTCATCACTATAAAAACGCTTAGCATGTGTATATACCGCTTTGAGTCGATGTACTCAATTCACTCTTCGACTATTGAGGCGGATTATGAAATGCATACCTTAAGAATCAATGTAACATGGGCTCATTATGTTTATATTAGACCATATCATTTTGTAGATGTATATCTGTGTATATATGGGATTCACTTAAAAACTATGGATTACAGAATATATATTCTAGGCAACACTGTGAGTAAAATGAGCACAGCATTTTTGAGAAAAGTTTACAATTTTGGGCGTATAACCTCCAAAACACAATAATTCTTCAAATTGAGAAATAGTGGGATACAAACCATTTAATATTAATTTATTTATTGCGGACTATTATTCTCATTTTTCGTAGATGTTGTTTCACGACGTTTCGGCCAACTATTCCTCTGGTCTTTGTCAGGTGGTTAACCGCGACGGATAGGAACTTCGAATCTCCTAACTGTATTCTCAGCAATTACTAGTAAAGTAAAACTATCCGTAGTTGTTGTCGCCTCACTACGTGGCGCAGTTGATAGAGACATTGAATCTCTACGATTCCAGGTGAGAATTGTCTGAAGATATGGCCGGCCAGAGACTTGCTTAGCAAAAAAAAAAAACGTGGTGAGACGACAACAACTACGGATGGCAGTAATTGCTGAGAATGCAGTTAAGAGATTCGGAGTTCCTATCCGTCGCGGTTACCACCTGACGAAGGCAAGAGGAGTAGTTGGCCGAAACGTCGTGAAACAAAATCTAATAAAGATGAGAATAATAGTCTGCAATAAATAAATTAATATAAATAATACTCATCTCAATAATGAATTCCAATTAAAATAAAAAACATTTAATAGTGAAAATTATTGCTCCACATCAGACTTTAGTTATGTTATTATATCTTAACCGGACCGGTGTATGTATATGAGTGTCATTAATATGTAGTCAGTGTACACTCAGAATCCCAACTCTTAACGTATACCACTGTTATCAGGTTTCATTCTCCAGTATTAAGGGTCTGCTATCTAAATTTCCAGAAATTACCATCTTTATACTTACAAAGAATTAAATATGATAACATGATCTGTTGCTTCTGTGCTATTACTATAATTATTTACTATAATAAGTAAATACCTACAGACACTAGTGTTTCATCCTTTCGGGAATCTTCAGTGCAGGGTGTTAAGATTAACAGCAGTCAATATATATATATATATATATATATATATATATATATATATATATATATATATTGAAGAATAAATGGACTATAATCGTATATTAAATGGACTAAAATATGAATAAAATAAAAGGGGGGATTTTTTTTTAAATGGAAAAATTATATACTGTATAACATATACAAGATATAATATTTCCCGGGTTTTTTTTTCAATTTTCTCCTTATTCGATTATAGTCCATTTCTTCTTCATTATTTTAAAATTCTGCCATTCCAATAAAGTTATATATATATATATATATATATATATATATATATATATATATATATATATATATATATATATATACTCCTATAAATTCGTTTTTCAATCGTGTGTATTGATATTCATATTAAAATCCCTTTCTCTATTTATTTAAAAAGAAAATACAATTATGGGTTGTGAAATTGCATTTACTAGCAAAAGCTCTAGCTAATTTGCATATTCTTTTAAACATGCATTTCAATTAATTCCCTATTTTTTTCTTCCATTTTCTTATGGGATGATCATCTTTAGTTAACTATTACGTATAATTATATTCATGCAGATATTCCACATGATTTATACTTGCGTAATATATGCGTAAAAAGGTTATAGTAAACATAAAACTCTTTCTATATATATTTATGTATGTGTATATATTTTTGTTTAAAACATTTTGCCTACCAAACTCCTCCTACAGATTTTGGTCTACAGACATGAAACTTCATATATAAGGTATTTGAATCCATGCGAAACTTTATATTTTGGTTTTAGCCCGGAAAAATCTGCACAAAAGGGTGAAAATTAAAAAAAAAAATGAAATTTACCAGTTGAAGGTCGAACGCCGCCATTGCGAACGCATAACGTAGTAGCTATTGATTCATGTTTTCATTTTAAGCCTCGCAGTAAATATGTCTTCATGGCCAATTCATTGGCGGAAGAGGCAAAAGTAAGTCATAAGCTGAAGATTTTGGTTTCGATTCTCAGTGGTGGCGGACGAGTCTTTATTTTTTTATTTTTTGGAACTTTTTAAATCATTATTATATATTGCGTCCAATCTATCTCTCTATCTATTTATCTATCTATCTATAAAAGTGAACGTGTCTGTCTGCCTGTGTGTCTGTGAGTCTGTGTACATTTCTCTACGAAATAACTCTGTCAATTTTAAGTCTACAGACTCGAAATTTGATATACAGTGTATTGAGATTTGGGAAAATCTTTGTAATCGGTTTTCGGACAGAAATTTGTCTGGTAAGGGGTAAAAGTTCAACGATTTGACATTTGAGAACTTTACCAAACTCCTTCAACAATTTTGGGTATAAAAACGTGACATTTTAGATATAGGTTTTTTGGACATGGATCTAACTTAATAACTTGATTTGAGCCTAAAACAATAAATGCTAAGAGGTCATAATAGGGGTCAAAGTTTGTAAAAAAAATTGACATCTGAGGTATCTACCAAATTACTCAGACAATTTCTGGTCTAAACATTTGAAATTTGACATAAACTGTATTCAGAGATAGAGCAAGCTTTTTAATCGGTTTGAGTCGAAAATTTTTAGTTACCAATATATAAATGTATGTATATATGTATGTATATTTGCCTAAAACTTTCAACAGAGGCGATAGATTTTACCAAGATCAGTATCGTTTTGAAGTTCGACCTTTCAGACGACAAATATCGAAAAATTGGCGAAAAACATTATTATCTTCACCTTTAATTGGCCACTTTTCTACGGGGGGGGTCGCTTTTTTTCGCCGATATTTTTTAAAGATATCCTCTTTTTTCGATTGTCTAGCCTTAATTTAAACATGAGTCAGTTCAGGTTTGGCGGTAGTCGTAACCGCAAAGACGTCAGGTTTTTTCCCTCGTTCTTGGGGTACAGGTTCGAGTCTGCCTTTCTACTACCACTTTTTCTTTTTATGCTCAACATACACATCCAAACACCCGGCAACGCCGGGCTGAAATTCTAATATATATATATATATATATATATATATATATATATATATATATATATATATATATATATATGATTTTCAGAATGTGAGAGATTGTATATAATAAATTCCACAGCCAAACAACGTCGCAGCCCACAAGAGCCATGACAGTCAAAGAACCAAAGTCCAAGACTCGAGTTTCGCCCTCATTTTGGGCTAGTCAGTTAGACACATCCGAAACAAAAATGAGGGCGAAACTCGAGTGCGAGGGCGAAACTCGAAATGAGGGCGAAACTCGAGTCTTGGACTTCTGGTTCTTTGACTGTCATGGCTCTTGTGGGCTGCGACGTTGTTTGGCTGTGGAATTTATTATATATATATATATATATATATATATATATATATATATATATATATATATACAGGAGAAGCCCAAGATACGGTGGCCCTAGGATACGTTTTTTTTTTCAGGTTACGATGTGGAATACATCGCTTTCCGGCTCCTAATTACATTATTTGCTACGCCTTACGTTGTTATTTATTATATCATTTGCTTACATACATGTGTGTTATATACTGTATCGTATTTTGTTACTAATTTTTAATGTCGTATGTCGGGGTTCTACTGTATAGATACACGTTGGCCGTCCCGCATTGTCCGATCCTAAACTACGCTTAAATATAATATTTTAAATAATGCAGATTTCGCATTAATTATTATATTATATTGGATCCAAAATATAGTAATGATTTAAAGTTTTTAAAAAAATGACCTTTGAGCCACCACCGAAAATCGAAACCACAACGCATATCTTACGATTTACTTTTTCTTTTGGCGTTAATGCCTGAGCAATGAAGATATGTTTGCTGCAAGGCTAAAAATAAAAATAGGAAACAGTAGCTATTACGTTACGCATGCATTCGATTGGCAAATTCTATTGTTTTAATTTTCACACTTTTGTACGGATTTTCTCCGACTAAAACCAAATATAAAGCATGTGTTCGAATACCGTATATATTAAGTTTCATGTCTGTAGACCAAAAATTGACAGGGGAGTTTAGAAAACAATATTATTTGAACAAACATATATAGAAAAAGAGTTATGTTTGCTATAACTTTTTAAGCAAATATTACACAAGTATAAATCATGTAAAGTATAAAAATTTAATTTAAATTGAATCAAAAACTTACCTTGGATTTATTTTATGTAATGTACATTCTGTTACACTTTTAAAAACATCATTGAAAATTTTATATCTATATCATTAATTGCTAGATGAAAGATAATGTTTTAAATTGTAACAAAATACTTCTGCTAGTGTATATATATATATATATATATATATATATATATATATATGTATATATATATATTTACTAATCGAACTTTTGTGATTATTATTGTTCATTCTGAGTTTTAATGTGATTGTTTTTGTTACTCTTAAAGAATTACTACCTGATCGATTATGTTTTTTGGTAAACAATTATTTTGCAAAAATTGGCTCGAACTTTCTAAATCAAGGCCTTTTGCCATTTTATGATACGTCTTTTAAAAAAAATGCGCATAACATAAGAGAGAGAGAGAGGGGGGAGGATAGAGAGGGGGGCTGCCGGAGAGAGCGGTTGGAAAGAGCTACCACTGATGAAGTTAATTATCTCCCTTACTCGGCGGGAGTATGTAACACCAAGGTCGGAAAGTGAGATTTAAAAAGTTAGTGCCCTATAAAAGGAACAGTCACGCCCACAAAAATGTCTAGATAGCCCTGTCGTCGTTTCCTGGAAGGGGCGCCTCGGGCGATTAGCAATTAATTAACCGCTTCTTACATAGAGACAGGAAAGCTCGGGAAGATGAACTTCTTAAATTTGCATAGAACAGTGGGTAGTCGACAGCGAACAAGCCATTTTAATAACGACTTAGGCTGTTGGTTTTGGCTCGGAGGGAAAAGTCTTGGTCGATATTTGAAAACCTCTAACACGCAGTTCTTTTCAACTTTTCTGTTTTCTTCTCTATGTCTTGGGTTACAGCACATAGCCTTGCTAGTTAAATATAATATATAACTTCATTACTTTGCCCTAAGCTGCAATAAAAAATTTGATAGTTACTGATCTCAACGGAAACGACTCACATTTTAAGTCTAGTTCACCTCAAATTAAGCGGTTATAACTTAGTCAAAAGTGTGTTTTCCCGCTTCGGTAATGGTTTGGCAAAATTTAATGATCGGCTTTGAAGACAGATGAAAACGAATCAATCAATGTCCGCAAGCGATTATCGTCGGAAGGAAACAATAATTGTACGGTGTGTCTCATCGATGTCCTTTGCTATCTTAATACTCATTTCCTATCTCAGTTGCTACACTGATCATTAGTCTCTATAAAATATACTCTTGGGCAAAAAAGATCGGCTTTCATATATGCGAAGATTAAATACCATGCAGGTGTATCTACTAATATGATCGGATAAGCATTCAAATGTCAATAAACGCACTCATTTAAACACACATACACATACGACCGTACACAATTATCTCAACTATAATATAAACGGAACTTTGTCTCTGTGTGTGTGTGTGTGTGTGTGTGTGTGTGTGTGTGTGTGTGTGTGTGTGTGCGAGAGAGAGGAAGAGAGAGAGAGAGTTCTCTAATCACTCGAAAACGGCTCGGCCAACTTTTATTAAATTTCACACGAATGTACTTCATGTGCCTGGGAGTGTTTTGTATCGGAATGTCTCCGAGAAGTATCAATAGTCAATAATCAAAATAATCCGATAAAAAATAAGAATAAACGATTTTAACACTTTACACAGCCTAAAATCGCAAGTGTATCGTAGAAGTTTCATTACCACAAAAGCCGAAAGGCTCGGCATATAAAATCGACAGGAGGTTCTTTGATATGCGTTCGAAATTAATGTTTCTGTTTAAAGCACAATTGAACTATGATACTTGACTTTTTTACTTTTAAACTTAAATTCAAGCCATTATCACCACACAAGAAGTAAAGCTAAGCATATAAAATCAACAATAGGTTTTTTAATATAGCAGAGGCGCGTTCGAAATGATTTTTTCTGTTTAGAGCACAATTAAAGTATGATACTTTACTTTTGCGTTTTAAACTTTAATTCAAGCCAGTATATTTATAAAAAATAATTTTATTAAATCAACAGTAAGTTCTCTACAGTGCAGTGTAGAGTACAATGTATTTTAAACTAAATCACTGCGAGAAGCATGTGAGCTTTCTACCGGTACACCCCCCTTACTAGATCAGTCAACCAATCGTTTAATTAAAAAATGAGTGATTTTACCGATTTCGATTACCATAAAAATATGAGAGTCTGGAACAGTCGTTGATCATCATTCATTCCCGAGTAACGTCGGGTTAACTTGCTAGTATATTATATAAAAGCCGTTGTCCGTGTGTATGTCCAGCTTTAAAAATGCAACCAAATATACACCCACAAGGTTGGTAGATTCTTTGCCTGTGTCGCGGCGGATGAATAAAATCTAAAGTGGCCAATAATGGCTAAGTTTGTATAATTCATTCTGAATTCTTGCATTTATTTAATTGTGTGCGCATATGCCCACATTCAATTTTTCACGTTACTTCTTTTGCCGCATGAACACTCGTATTTGGATAGTTTCTCGGACGCGACAAGAACTAATCCTATCTCATGAAAACTATTCAATTTCGAAAAAGCATATCTTGTTTTTCTACCCCTGTGCGAGAAGCTGCATATTTGTTCAAGCCTTATGACATACAATAATTAATCTCTATAGGGAATAATATCAATGTGTCTCGATTCATAACAGTTGTAACAGTTATTTAAATTATGTTATTAAATGAGCTGAGCGAGTTTCGCGACGGTAAATTAATCACACTCTTGTCCTGAAGACATTTTCTCCGTGTATTATCGACGTACGAAGGTTTGAACAATTCAACACTCAAGGGATGACACCGGCACAAATTCCCAAGCCTGTAGATACACAGAAATTAAATTAGCTGAACTTATCGAGTATAGAGGTCATAAGTGCTTTATTTGCTCTTCTGTAAGGAAATGAACAAATAGGCGACGTCTTATCAAACTTGTTGAGGTTATAATTGTAAATCTAAGTAAAAAGAAAAATGCTAAGTCCGTCATTTTTATCTACCATCGTGTATGTATATAAATGTGTATTTATATGAATGTACATGAATGTATATGCATATAAATGTGTGTATTTTGAGGCTACTATGGCGCTATGTTTGCGGACTAAATTATGACAACTGAAGATGCTCAGAATGTGTTTACTATGCAATGCGTCGTATAATTGTATACATCTTGCTTGTCTATAGACAGGTGTTCAAGGATAAAGCTCTATAAAGATCAGTTTTAGAGCTGTATGTAAGTATTATATCAAGATCCTAGCCATCTTGGGGACCTTGCCACTCAATGCACTCTCTATTACATATACCCTAACATAGCTGTACGCCACTATCTATTACAGCAACAGTTAGATACGTATGAATTCATCCTAAGATGAAATATTGTAGCAATATGTAAGTAAGTATTAGACAAAAATCATAAAAGTGAAACTAAGCGGACATTTTAAAAATAGATATTTAACGATAATTGTAGTAACTATTTTGTCAATATAATTTATGATACGTTTAGATTAAATCTCGACCCATCTTATTCTGCATTGATATTCAAATTGCCTTTGAAATCTAGTAGTGTGTCTTCTCTTCTCTCCGTCTTTTTTCGCACCAAAGATTTTCCCAAACTTTTAATACAATCGTTCTTTTAATGATAAGTGCCCCATTGAGCTGTAATGTATATTCCCCCTGTAAAACATTTACAACAAAAAATAGTTTATCTTAAAACTACGGTATTTACGTTTCCTATCTCCCTCTGTATATCGAAAACTAAACAGCACTTCCATGATTCAAATTAGTTCTGAAGAAATACCTGTCTGTCGACACATTACCAAGGAACTATTTTCCAACTGACTATAGCATGGCAGTTTTGAAATCTAATGTTAATAAATTCTTGTTGCGCTATTCCCTTAAATAATCCAAATTGGATCAGTCTCAACCATTGTTGCCAATCTTCGCGTTGTTCTTGCAATATTCTACTGACAAACTATGATACACAAACATGGGTTTCTTAAGGGTTTATGGGATTTCATGAACAATTACTTGTTGGTACCTTACAACTCTTAATTTTACTAACAAGTATAATAAAATGGCATTTGATTGGGATCATTTTTATACGCAAATATACTACTGGTCTTTATTCCCATACAAACGTACATGATAGCAAAGCATCAAACCTTTACACAAATGTGAGATAATAGCACCGGATGTGGCATCGCATTAATAGAAAGTTGTGGACTAAGATAAAAAAAACAAACAGAAATAAAAGCAAAATACACGAATCATTAAATCATTTTTAGCTACAATGTGTTTTATTTTTCGTGGATCTCTTTAGATTAGCCTTTCTAAGCAGATAAGAGATAGTCTAACTTAACTTCCAAATGCAGCATAACTTATATTACTAAAAAATGTTAGTTAAAATTTTATTACAATTTATTTGTTCAAAACATCAGTTTTTCCAAATGTTCGCTTAGTTTCTACATGATGTTGGTCTAAATGTGATATTAAGTAAGAATTAATTAGTATCAAGTTACATCATTTTTACTGAGAAAGAACATTTCCGTTGCTATTTTAAAGCAGAAGACTTTATTTTTTCAAAAGACTTTTTTTTTTTCAAAAGACTTCATTTTTCTGGGTGTATTTTAATTGAAAATTCTGCGACTTAAAATCGTTTAAGTTTTTATGACTTTACAAAATCTGTATTAAAATAGAAGAGAGTGAGAGAAATAAAGCTTAGAAAAAAAGGAATTTGAAGATAAAAAAGAAGAAAGTTATTAATTAATATTTGTCTTTCTTTCTTTTTGTCTCGCTTTTTCTTCTCTATCCCTACACGTTCTCGACTTTCTTAATTGTCCACTCTCTGTTAATTGGTAATTATTTGGGGGCATAAAACTCTAAGTGATCGATAGAGTGTGTGTGTCTGCCAGCATGTGTGCGTGATCATTTAGATAAGCACACGCAAAACAAGTTTTTATGAAAATGAATCTATTTATTGAGCATCTCTGCATTTTCGGATCTCAATCTGGTCTCCTCCTACATCCCTTTTTCTTCAAAATTGGAGAAAACAGCAGTTGACTTGGTAGTTATTAAAGTACAATTCCTTTGCGTATTGCACCGATATGTGATTTTTAGATATCTTGATAGAAAGGTCATACTTATAACAGAAAAATTATTTACCAGAGAGTGGCAAAATTAATAACTATTATGCAGAAAAGAAAATATTCCAATTATTAACATTACATTTAATTGTGCCAAGCAAACATTAGCAGCATATATGCACTCGGGGAAGCTTTGTATATGAAAAAAAATCCAGGTAGAAGCTGAGTAGTATAAATCAAAATAGGATTCTCATTTTAATATAGAAAGCCTATGATGGAAAAATTCAGAAAGATTAAAAACATTGTATATAGCGGTGATTGTACACAATTAGTTCGTTTTTATCACTTTAATCATCATAACTTTTATAATAATTCCCTTCATGTGCGTCAAAAAGTGTAACAGTAGATACGCGAGAAATAATAGACTTACACATTTATATTTGGTTCTTTTTCCTGCCTGATTGCATTCAGGCTGGTATGGGATGTTTTAGTGTTTTTCAATATATATATATATATATATATATATATGCGATGACTCTGTTCAGTTTCAAGAGACAGTCGACACCTCTGTAATGTAGCTGCGTGTGTAATATTGAGGCAAGGGTTGCGCAATCCTCAACCACACCTCTCCTGAATCGGCACTGCTTGAGTGTAGTGGCAAAGAGAGCCCCAAGATTGACTGGAAACAATGGCGCGATAAGCGGAAAGCACATACAGCACCTGAACTTTCCAAAGGTCACACATTTTTGTACTGACTAGGTTCAACGTGACACACACGCATATACACACATATATATATATATATATATATATATATATATATATATATATATATATGTGTGTGTGTGTGTGTGTGTGTGTGTGTGTGTGTGTGTGTGTGTTTTATATTTTATATGTTTAATTCATAGAGAATAATGCACATAACAATTGTTCTAGCCAATGAATAATAAACCGATGAATATAAAGCACATGCTCGGAATGTCCACACGATACGTTACAGAAACCCGCAGATGTTTATGCATATCACAAAGTAAAAACAATGTTATATAATCTCACCGCCTCGATTGCGTAGGCAGATCTTCTTGAAACTCCTCCTTCATTTTCCAACTTCTGTTAGAACACAAAATTCTATATTCCTTTATCTAACATCATTATTTAGAACAAGCGAGACTACTCAGCGTTTTCCGGATGGAAAATGTAGCATGACTTCTATTTTTATTTCCTCCTTTCCTCGTTTTTCCCCATCCTCTCCTACCGCCTTGTTTCTTTGCTGAACCAATTTCTCCTCTACAGACACCATTGCTACATCTTGACATAAGGTTGCCATCTTTTCAGGCGGTCATGTGCACATAGATTGTCTTCTGCCCAGCTACATATTTTTTCATTATTGTTCACATATGTAGCACGGAAACTTACCAGAATTTGCTGGTTCTTGTAGATTATTATGCACTTTTGAGTGTCGTGTCAAGACGTTTGTAGCTTTACAAAGCAGTCCACAGATATTACCACAATAATTGGGTGGTTTACGTTACAAAATATCCTCATAAAATTGTAGGTCTTATCTAACATTGCATGACTTTACGTGGTTCACCCAAATAGATGTGAAGAGAACTAATCTGCCACAGATAGCATCTTTCCGTTCTTGTTGAAAGTCAACACAAACTGCAAATTAATCTTGCTCTCTGATACCATGTTCTCACATTACATGCTTTTCCGTAAAGGTTTTGCATACTTCAATTATTAATTTTCTCCACTTGGTTCGATCTAGAGTTCGAATTACCCTGTTATTTTCATCGATTTCTATCAGCTTAAACCTTTTTGTCGCTTTATGCTGCGGTCTCTTTCCTATGGAAAGCTCACCAAAAAGCAGTTGTGTTGGTATCCTACCATCCTTCATCCTCACTAAATCAAACGCATTTAATTTGTGATGATACTCATTTTTATGCTACGATTCATAGGTTGTTAAAGGACGAGAGTATCAGGAGTAAATGACTTTAAGCTAATGCTCAGTAATTTATGGATGTGTTTTTTCCATCGAACCTTTCCATAGCTTTAATTTGTCTTCGGTATGTAGTCCATGTTTCCGATTGCTACAATAAGCCAAAAAACGTGCTTCATACATGCATCATACGCACTGTTTTTTATCTTCACACTGATATCCAGACATATTTTCGAGCCTACTACAAGCAGAACGAGTCTGAGATGTCATGTGAGTAATTTTAGCATCTAATATTCCATTTTTAGTCAGTAAACTACTAAGATATTTAAAGGTATCAGTGACCTTCAAGCCCCCCATCAACCAGTTGGAGGTGAATATGTAACAACGGTTTTTCTGACGCTAATGTTTAGTCCAAAAGCTTTACAAGCTTTTCCTATGTAAGCCACATGTACTTCTTTGTATAAGTAACAAGATATACGTTATCTTAATGCAATAATTCACGAATTATAGCGTGGAAACGTTTTGGATTTTCGCTCAAACGTCGAAGATAGAATCGCTTTCCAAAAGCTCGAACATACAAAGACACCTCAACATCGCTATCTTTAAAGGCTTAAACAAGCATTGTGGCAAAGTTAACTTTTAAAAAGTGGGTGTGGATATGTCACTTTGCTTGATTCTATTGTCGATTGCTATTGGTTCAGACAATATTGCATTAATGTTCACTCGGGCTTCATGTACTGAATCAACGTCTTCAACATTTCCACAAAACTTAAAGGACATCCAAGTTTGCCTAAACTAATCCAGAGTGCATCATGATTAATTCGAAAGCTTAAGTCAGGCCAATAAAGCAATTAATACAACGATACCTGTTTATCGTTGCTTTTTTTCCATTAATTAGCGAGAAAAGAACACGATGTCAATTGTCCCACGGCTATTTCTGAAAGTGGACTCACTTTCAGGAATTATGAAGGGGCAAGTATACATAAACAGTCAGTTCAACAGAATCTTTTCGAGCACCTTAATAATAGTTTCAAGCAGCTTTATTTCTCTATATAGATTTCTGTCATTTTCCTTTGTAAATTAGTAGCATTATTGCATCCACCCAATCCTGAGCTACGTTACTATCATGCCACACGGAATGAATTAAACTATGCACTGCTTTAGAAATGTGTTCACCGCCGAATAGCAGCAGCTCTATTGGCATCTTATCCAAACCTTGTGCTTTTCCAGTATTAATTTCCTTGGTGGTGCATTTTATCTCATCAAGAGTAGGCGTCCATTATCATTTCCTGAATCATATTGTTCAGGACAAACTTTAAATCACCACTTCATCTATAAGAGATCCATTACCAAACACATCTGTAAGGTGCTCATACTATCGCGCCATCATACCGTCAGTATCCTTGATCAAAACAGGCATATCTTTAGATTTTAAAGGAAATATATATGAAAATTGTGGTTCATATGCTTGTTTGATTTGAAATAGAAAGATTTGGCTTTAAGAAACTGATAAAAGAAGAGAGAGCGAATGAGCGAGAATTAAGTTTGTCTATGTATATGTGTGTGATCACATGACTAAGCCATTCCGGGATCATTTATATAAGACGTCGCGTTCATGAGTCTATTCACTAGCAGAGATTATCACACGCAAAACAAAAACACAGTTTGGCGTACATTCACCGGAGTATAGCTTCTATTTCAACTAAACCTTTTTTGGTTTAATTTGGTTTTTAATTTATTGTTAAAGATTTTAACCGTAGTATATCACGTTTGGGAGAAATCAGATACCCTTCATACAGATAAAGCACCATTTCAATAATTTGCAATGTTTATCAAAAAATTAACTTTACTTTCGGGCTCGGAAGTACGCTTTTATTTGTAATTTAGTTTTTACAAATAATTTTAAACATAGATTACTGTGTATATTTTGAATTTAAGTCACGCTATTTTGGTCTGAAGTGATTAATATGGAAATTGTCGATAATTTCCAAACGTTCTCAGACAGGAAATGAATACGGATTGAATTGAATTGACCTTTCTAAAAACCAACCATTTGTGTAAGATCAAGGTGCCCGGAAGAAAGAGACCAATTAAACGTTGCGGTTATACAAGAATTCCCGCGACTAGAGCAAATAAATTCATTGTAAACACATACAATTAAAGTAATGACCATTACATCAAGGAGTGGTGCTCTTGAATGACTATCTTATTCTTAATTGGCGACATTCTTGATTTGTGCATGTATGCTCAAATATCGGTCGCCTTATATATTTGTAATCACCACAATACGACAATCACTCTATGGCTTGCAACGCTTAAAATCCTCGGAGAGTTTTAAAATTTATTTATCCGCAATGTCGTTTATGGTATTGTAGATCTTTAAAATCGACAATATAAATAAACCATCGAAATTAAATATCGTGGGATAGGGGAGTAAATATATTACTCTTTGTAATGAGAATAGAGTTTTTCTATATTAGTGATCAGCTGATATTTGTTTCTTCCTTCATTTCAATGCCGTCATTCATTCTTTCTAAGGAACAATGTTTTTTTCATTGCTTTTTCGAATCTTTTGTTAGCAACCACTTCTAATCCTTGTGTGTCCTCGAGTTTTTTATCTTGTTATGATCTGTTGTTCATATAACTTGATTAAATTAGAGTAAGTAAAATTTAGAGAAAATATAGTTTCAAATGAGGATTTCTTGAGAGAAATATGTCAAATGATTATAAATATCTTTTAAACTTAATTATATATAGTGGCCGTTCTTTGAAAACTTTGATCACACAGATATACAGAAATAAACCTAATTTTAGCTCTATGGCTCTCTCTTCTTTTATCAGCTTCTTAAAGCAAAATATTTCTAATCTATATATCTATAAAAGTGAACGTGTCTGTGTGTCTGTATGCAATTCCCTACGCAATAATTATGTCAATTTTTAGTCTACAGATTCAATATTTGATATACGGGGTACTGAGATTTGGGGAAGTCTATGTGATCGGTTTTCGGACAGAAATTTGGCTGTTATGGGTCAAAGTTCAACAATTTGACCTTTGTGAACTGTACCAAACTCCTCCGACAATTTTCGGTCTAAACACTTGAAATTTTAGATATAGATTCCTTGGACATGGATCTAACTTAATAACTTGATTAGAGCCCAAAACAATAAATTTAAGGGGTCATAATAGGGATCAAATTAGAAAAAATGACCTTTATTTTTTTTTTTGCTCAGCATACACCTCCAAACACCCGGGCAACACCGGACACTCATGCTATTATATATATATTTTTGTTGCATCTATAAAAGTTAAAGTGTCTGTCTGTCTGTCTGTATGTCTGTGTACATTTCCCTACATAATAACTCTGTCAATTTTCAGTTTACAGACTCGAAATTGGATATACAAGGTACTGAGATTTGGGAAAATCGATGCGATCGGTTTTCGGCCGGAAATTTGGCTGTTAAAGGGTCAAAGTTCGACGTTTTGACTACTGAGAACTCTACCAAACTCCTCAGTCAATTTTGGCCGCTTTTTTTTTATTTTTTTGCTCAACAAACACCTCCAAATACCCGGGCAATGCCGGGCACCTATGCTAGTAGGGAATAAATTAAAATGAATGTTTAAAAGAATATGAAAAATAACTAAATTTTTTGCAGATGGAGTCATAAATCTTAACCTAGTATAACTATAGCATAGATAGAAAAAGCAGGCAGAGAGTTCGATGGGTAGACTACGCATAAGGCCTCAACATTGTGTCGTTGTTCAGAAAAGGTGTCAGCGATCATTCGTGTCAACATAAAAAGATGGTCGCGTTTAAAATCTGACCTTTCTTCCTCGCCTTCGTGGCTCTCATACGCATATTACGTTTATAAATAAAGTAAGAAGGGCAAGACTTAACACCCCCCCCCGATGATATGTTATTCTGTTAACTTTCTTTGCAGCATACACAAGCAAAGCTGTTGTAATCGTCTCATAAACCTGTGTTAAAAATCTATACTGGTAAATGTATATACTCGTATATCGAATATCATTAATGTAAACAAAAGTATTATAATGTCTCTTACTTTCGCAAAATATATGAAGTGATAGCTGGTTAAAAAAATAAACTTATATTAACATGGGATTTATAAACAATGAATAAACAAATATATTCTTTGTGGCTGGTCTTTGACAACATTATTGAAATTAGAACTTTAATTATGTCAACATAATTATTAAATTATGTTTTGCTATTGTAAATTAAGATCCAGTATAATATAAAGTGTTCTATTATCCCTAGCGTAGTGTAATTTGAAACATTTACAAAGAAAATAGCGAATTTGTAAATAGTAATTGTATCTGTCCAAATTTTTTCAATAATTTTGGGTAACTTTGCAGTGCATACATCTACCTTTGAAGAAACGGGCATGATGGATTTTAAAGTTAAGGGGAAAATGCAGTGAAGCTTACAGTGTTTATATAACACTAGCAGGAAGTCTGGCATTACCCGGTCGTCAAATACACTTAAATATGATATTTTGATTAATACAGATTTCGTAAATATTATTATATTATATGCGATCGAATATATAGTAATGATTTAAATTTTAAAAAAAAATGACTCGTGCGCCACCACCGACAAAATAAAATAAAACGCTTGGCTAAGAATTTACTATTAACCATGACGTTAACACCAGAGCAATGAAGATATGTTTCCTGCAAGGCTAAAATTTAAGATATGAATAAATAGCTAATACGTTACGCATGCGCATTCGGTAATGCCGTCGTTCGACTTTCACCTGGCAAATTCCATTTTTTTTAATTTTCACATTTTTACATCGATTTTCCCCGACTAAAACCAAAATATAAATTTCACATGGGTTCGAATACCCTGGTAGAGTGGATTTGTAGAACAATTTTTTTGAAGCAAATATGTATACGCATCCATAAACATATATAGAAAGAGGTTTGCGTTTACTATAACCTTTTTACATAAATATTATGCAAGTAAAAATCATGTAGAATATCTGCATGAATATAATTACACGTAATAGTTAACTAAAGATGATTATCTTATGAAAAAACGGAAAAACTAATAGGGAATAAACTAAAATGAACGTTTAAAAGAATATGCAAATTAGCTAGATCTTTTGAAGCCGAATGCATTTCTACGACCCATATATAACAAAGTTGTATTTTCTTTTTATATAAATAGAAAAGAGGTTTTTTTTATATGAATATCAAAACACAAAAAATATAGGCGTATAGATTGCTCAAGGACAAATACAACCACGCATACATATATAGTCAGTCTGATTCTTAAAGTTTATCATCATTATATGCCGTCTATCAAAATATATATTTTCTATATAGTCCGGTTTTCTTTGTTTTGTCACTTGCTAATGTTATAAAGAATATAGAATTTAATTCGCTTTATTTTCTTTAAGAAAATACATTATCCGTCTCGCAACATTTTTATATTTATATTATCTTTATTATCAGCAGCAAATATGAATTAGACTGGACGCCATCTTTGTGGTTAGCGATAGATTTTAGTAATAATCCTGAATACTTCAACTAATGCTGCATTATTGCATTTACTATTAATTAACAATATTTAATAATATAATATTGTTATTAGTAAAAGATTCGAATTTTTTCAAAAATTTTAAACTTCACAATCACATCAAGTAACGCCATGCCTATTGTGACCGTGCTTTAAAAAAATATAAACTTTAGAATTCATTCCGGAACAAGTATGTATTTATATACTCTACATTTTCTACACTAATAAATATGGCTTACGAATTATTTGAAGGTTTCGCCACCAAGGATTTACTTCATAATTAACACTCATTATTTATTAATCATATTTCTTTTATTAATTGAATTTTGAAAAAGAAGATTCCAAATACATCCTAGAAAATATAAATAGCTGAACACATTACGATAATAATTATGCATATCTGCGTCTGTACAGTCCATACTAATAATAGAGAATAATTCCAGAACTTGGTATGCTTAGATCAACTAATAATTGTAAAAGTTTATAAAGTCCTCTCTATTTGGATGGAGGGGGCATCATTTCTATGATTACATTAATAGCTTTATTTGTTCCACTATCAACAACGTTGTAACTATTGCAAACGCGATTGGCGCGGTTTATCTAACGTAAACACATATATCATATATTTAGAAAGTTTCAGTGAATATTTATTTAGAGAAAGTATAATCATTAGTTATCATTTTCATTATTTTATGCATTAAAAATATATTAAATCATTTTTTTATTATTTTATGCATTGAAAATATACTAAATCATTTTTTTATTATTTCATGCATTAAAAATATACTAAATCATTTTTTATTATTTTATGCATTAAAAATATACTAAATCATTTTTTATTATTTTATGCATAAAAATATACTAAATCATTTTTTATTATTTTATGCATTGAAAATATACTAAATCATTTTTTATTATTTTATGCATAAAAATATACTAAATCATTTTTTATTATTTTATGCATTAAAAAATATACTAAATCATTTTTTATTATTTTATGCATTGAAAATATACTAAATCATATTTTATTATTTTATGCATTAAAAAATATACTAAATCATTTTTTATTATTTTATGCATTGAAAATATACTAAATCATTTTTTATTATTTTATGCATTGAAAATATACTAAATCATTTTTTATTATTTTATGCATTAAAAAATATACTAAATCATTTTTTATTATTTTATGCATTGAAAATATACTAAATCATATTTTATTATTTTATGCATTGAAAATATACTAAATCATTTTTTATTATTTTATGCATAAAAATATACTAAATCATTTTTTATTATTTTATGCATTAAAAATATACTAAATCATTTTTTATTATTTTATGCATTGAAAATATACTAAATCATATTTTATTATTTTATGCATTGAAAATATACTAAATCATTTTTTATTATTTTATGCATTGAAAATATACTAAATCATATTTTATTATTTCATGCATTAAAAAATATACTAAATCATTTTTTATTGTTTTATGCATTGAAAAATGGTGATGACTATGCAGAAATTCTGGAGTACAAAAGGTCGCTTATTTTAATTGTACTATTTCTGTCTTCGTAACGTTTCAGTTTTTTTTTTTTTGTTTTTAAATAGGAGGCTGCTCTTTTAGAACAATCCTTGTTTGACAAAGGGCGCACTGGACGCCTATTCATAAGCATCGTTCATAATTGGCATAGGTGCATTGAGAATGGTTGTGACTGTGGGAAAAAAATTCTGGAGGACACATAATCGCTTTTTATTTCCTTTTGACGGATAGATTGTTGCTATTTCTTCTGATGAGTTAAGGGCATCATAGATTCACTGATTGATATAATAATTAAGTGATTGATTTTGCACTATGAAACAGATACTGTACAGAATCGTAAATTTCGACTGAATTAGAAGAATAAATCATAAGATGGTCAACATCATGAACTTTGGAATATAGTCTTTTGTCATTTATTCACTATATATATATGTATATGTGTGTGTAATATTTATAAGCATTTGTGGGTTAATATACACTTGTGTAGCAGTATACATCTTAGTGTGTGTTGTCCATATATTTGTGTGCGAATATAACACATATTTGTTTCTGTATATCTGTAAGTGTTAGTTTAACGAGTGTTTCCAAGAAATGCCATTTCAAAAATATGAAATACTTTTTCAAATTAACATATTTAAATTATTTCTAGCTTTGTTCTGCCCTGGCTTTACGACAGCATATTTATATGTAAATGCAAAGTATGTTTCTTTTCATTTTACAATCAGGATTGGTTACTCATATTATTTGAATTATTCGAATTGCTGTTCTAATTTTACGTATAATTTTCACAATGTTCCAGTCACTGTAACGGGACACAATCTGCAATCCACGAGGGAAGCATACCATTGTTTCATTGACTTTGACGTCCTAGTTAATTCCCAATTATATTTTGCGCGTCACACTAAGGATTGAATCTTCAACCTTCAAAAGGGTGTAGCTTACAACTGAATTTATCAAGTACTTTATCTATTACGCCATGGCTCCTTACGAAAAATTCTAGTATGAATTTTAATATGAAATTTCATGAATGTTTGTGTCTTTATTTGTAAAGATAGATATGATTTATACATGGCTGCCAGTTTTGCCAAACAGTTGTGTATACGCTTCTCTGTTCCATGATAACTTGTATGTATATTGAATTGAGTTGATGCTTGGCACGAATAACACTGGTGAATCTGAGAGTCATGTCATTCCTTCTTAATTAACTTGTTTTGAAAGGTCTTCGCTGCTCATTCAGATGTTTTTATATTCAGTTACGATTAGTTTGATCATAAATTATTTTAATGTTTCACGTACCTTTTACAATTAGATCTGCTTCACTCCACAAAATTAAAGCGCAATGCAAAGGCATTGAAAATATCTGTTTTTTCTAAATCTGACTGAAACAGGTTTTGCAAATATGTAGGCAAATTATTTCATTATATTCTCTATATTAATAAAGTAGCTGAAGAAAATCCCCTAACATAAATAGACACTATCCACTACAACAATTTCCTATCTATTTTTTGTCGATAAGTTTATTTTATTTAGGTGTGTATGCGTGTGCGTGCGTGTGGGTGCGTACGATACAAGTCATTCTATTAGTGGCTTTGTAGCTGTCGGACTAATGTTTCCTTCAGTTCTACTGGGTTCACAGTGTGTGTAAGGGATTACTACCCCTCTCTCTCTCTCTATCTCTCTCTCTCTCTTTCTCTCTCTCTATCTCTCTCTCTGCCTCTTTCTGCCTGTATGTCTCTGTCAGTCTGTCTCTCTCCCTCTCTCACGGCGCTTATTTTCCTACGCTAATGGTTTATAATATAGTTCGTGCATACGTGTGTTTGTGTGGATGTGTTCGCTTAAGCATCTAAGTTTCTGTTGCGTCTGAGAATGTGATAGCTTTTCTTCTTTTTTCTTTTTCCTCTTCGTCTTCTTAACCTTCTATTTTATAATTATCAATTCATTTACGTTTTGTTTTCTACTTATTTTTCTCGCACTATTTAAATGTGTTACCTTTAAACTTGAAAAAAAAAACACGTTCATACAATACCCCTTTTTCTCCGCCTCTGTAACGCTCACTCAAACACATATACCTTTTCTTGAAAGTTTCCTTTTTTAAGTAAAACAATACATTAAATAATACTACTTCTTGGCCTTCGGGACAAGATCAAAGTGTAGTACTTTATTTTCTCACACATACACACACACACAAAAAAAAAAAAAAAAAGAAAAAAAAAATGCACACACAACATACAGAAATGAATATACAAATTGTACATAGTTAAATTTTACATTGAACGCTGGGGTTATTAGTTAGATTAGGATCCACAGAGTGATTGAGGTATTTTGGTAAATGTTGCCAGTCAAGAGTAAGACTTCAAAGTCTCATCTGTTACATAGTCAAAAAGACCCTGTACCCTCCCCCTCCCAATTTCTTGTAGGGCCTTGTGCCTAATTTTGTTGAATTGAATTTTTTGTACGTTTTTTATGTTCAATTTTTTCTTTCTCAATAAAATATATAAACAAGATCAAAGTGTAGTATCTGTTCTTCAGATGCTGCACTTCTATTTCTTGTTCTCTTTCGGTGGAAGAGAAATCCTTCACGACTGAGACAATTTTTATTTTTGTACCTTTTCTCCACGTTAAAAAACGACCCTGGTGTCTAACTCTGTCCCGTGGGGAGGCATAGTAAATAGGTAATAATATATGCATATATCAATCACGTCACTTTTATAAACCGTCTGGTCTTTGTTTTTAAACTTTTTTGTTTTTTGCTTTTACTTTTTAGTTTTTAAAATATATTTCTATTTTTATAGTAGTTAACGTTTATTAGACGCTAGCCGTTAGTCTATTTTAAAACTATACGCTATATCCCTGTTGGCTACGCCCCGCGTAATCTGTACCTAATGCAAACACACAAGCATATGTAGATACTCATTGAAAGTGGAAGGAGTTTTCTACCTAATCTGTACGTTCAACAAATCCTGCCATAAGAACTGAATTTAATCTGAAAATCTGATCTAAATAAAAGTATCACGGTCCGCCTTCTGCATAAGTCCTCATAACATATGTACATGTGATACAATGCACTTTGCTACCTCTAGCCAGATTTAAGATCTTTGATCTTTTATTTAATTAATTTGTCGGTAAAAGTACAGGATAGTTAATATACTTAGTATCATGAGAAAGAGAGGGGACCCCTGCTCAACAATTTAGGATAATATTTTTCTATATTATCCTATTCCTTCATTTGAAAATAAACACTTCATTTTGTTTACTTTTATGGCCCCGGCAGCACCGGGTATCTCTGCTAGTTTCCCATAAAACATGCATTCTAAAGAATATATAGTATATATATATATATATATATATATATATATATATATATATATATATGTGTGTGTGTGTGTGTGCGCCCATGTATAGATTTATGTGTGTATTTATACTTAGAATGTTTTATGAGTATGCATTTAATTTAATTCCACGTGAATTTAACTTCGTTACGTTATTTAGAACCGCATTGCCTGGCAAGTCATAAAACCGGCATAGCCAAATGCAATCGATGACTGGTAGTCAGTTTGTTTTTTATAAAAGCGAATAAAGTAGAAGATATAAAATGTATTGTGGCAGGAAAATTAATAACTGCGTTCAATCATTTATGAAAATGTGGACGCAAATATTGACGAGTTAAATGCTAAACAAATGTCCATAGAAATAGATCTGATACGTGAAGTTGATTTGAAGATTAAACAACAACTTGAATAACAAGAATCGAATCAAAGAGTGATATTTAATAGAAAACGACATATAAGCATTAACATGTATAACAAAAGAGAAAATAATGAAATGAAAGGAATATATAAGAAAAGGAAATAATTGAAAATATTTCAAAGGATTGCATGTATGGAAATATACAAAAGCGTAGCGCGTCTATTATTATACGAAAGATGCGTGAATTGGCGTGTTTATCCTACAGCCTTTTTCCGATATTTCATTTCGAGCAATAAATAAATGCCAATGTCTATTTAATTGTATAGAAATAAACTAGAATACCCATCTTAGAACGGTTAAAATTAAACAGAAAATTTGTTTTTTCTTTTTCTTTTTCTACCTTTCCCTTACAAAATTATTTCAACTTGGGTGTAAAGGGAACTATTTGGTATCATTCATAACAGGGGAAGTGGGCAACGAAATGTCTGTTCACATTACATTAACAGTTGTAATTATTAGTACAGTTATAGAACAGAAAAGACTAGCAGCTCGAAGAAGAAGAAAAAGATTAGAGTAGCAAGCTTTCTTGCGTCTAGAGATCTTAACTGAAGTGTGGCATTTAATTGCTGTCGAGTTAGTAAGGAGTCCGTGCGTGGAGGGGTCACAAGCACTACAAGTTAATTAGAGCACATACCATTAAAGTACTTGTAAAACAGTTACAAAGATGCAACATTGTGACGATAGGGTGGAGCTCGGCCGCAAGTGCGGGACCTATTTATTTTGAGACTCTCTCATTGCAGAAGACCTTCTTACCAAAATGTTATTCACGATATGATGCTACTTAAATTCATGTCAGGAATACTTATTCAAATTTTGATCAGGACCTATTACATGATTTTCTTTCTGTTACGTTATCTAACATGAACCGAACCCATGTAAACGGGAGTATACGTTCCATGTTTGTTTGTGACGTATCCTAAATGTGTTACTAAATATCTATTAGTGGTTCTTCACTTTCTGAATCCGTTTATTTTGTCGTGTGATATGTATTACCCGTTTTATGTTTCCTGATCTTCTAATGTTCATATGCGTGCGTGTGTGGGTCATATGTGTATCTTCGACGTGCCTTTATCTTCCCTGTTCATTGAACCTGGTCCATCCTGACTTCATCTTGTTCTTGGGAGGACGGGGCTGGAACATTTTCGATGACTCCAAGACAATGATTGGTTTTCATATTAGTTTTTTTTCACTTTCAAGGATGTCGCCCAGATGAAAATGGAAAACGAGTTTCTTTGCTTGTGGTCTTAATAGTCTATACTGAGAGACACGTCACTCCCTCCCAAGAGGGGAGGAGAGACAACCGTAAAGTTCAACTGCTCTGCTTCAATTCCAAGTTCCAACTTCTGAGCTCCAGCTGACCACGTGACTCATACGTAGATCCGATCAGCTCACCAGACCTTCCGGTAAACGTGCCTATGATCTAGCTTTGTTATATTTTGACATGTTTTATGAAAACATCATCATATCCATCTCTTGTCTACCTCTCCAGTTAGATAGATAGGTAGATCGAGATGGACAGATAGCTAGATCAATAGATAGATAAATAACTACAAAGTTAGATAGATAACTAGATCGATAAAAGGTAATTTATTTTTCTATCTATTTCATAACATTTCTAGCAAATGCTTAAAATTTAAGGCTTAAGCTTAAGTGTTCCTAAGATAAAACTGGCATTCTGGTAACCATGTTTTATTAGTGTCTAATGCTTATAGATTAAATTCAATAACAATTTGAAATATAATTTTCGATTTATATAAGGATAGAATAATATATACTTTATGGTTGTATGTACAGAGTTTACTGGCAAATAAATAAATCGATCATTGTAAGGGTTTTGGCACAACCGTTATGAGTAAAATGTACTACTGTGGGCCTTATTAGGTCTTACTTGTTTGTACGTCAGTTTATTCTCATTATTAAAATCAGATACCTTTGCTATTTTGTAATATTGTAATAGTATGTATTGTACATCAATTAATAAATATAAATGAAGTTAGACTATTTAAATAGGTGTTAGTGTATACTATGCCCCCCCCCCATTTAAATGTTCCAGTATATCGGATTTGCATCGGATTGGTCAATAGTCATTCGATATTGATTGTGCAAGATTCTCTGAAATTAAATTCACTTTTATATTGCTCATAATTATAATACAGACGTGAAACGCAATAATCAACATCAAACAGCAAGCATATGTCGGTTATTATGCACATATATATTATGAATATTGGTAGATCATAGTGAAAATTCCGATATTATCTGTAACGAATTATCGATGTGTATGATATATTGATTATAGGTGCGTCCTGTAGGCTTGAAATTCCGGATTGGAATTCTTTCAGGCTTCCAAATCATTTTCACGAATATTTTTCGAAAGGTCTAAATTCATCTATTCTGCAGTCGGAATTATATAGTAAAGTAGATTAAAAGATAAGCATTGTTCGTTAACATAGTTCAGAAGCAATAGAACTGTGAAATACCAGTCTTTCTATGCGTATCCTGGCATTCTTTCCAGTCGTCCTTGCCTTGAGCTTGCTAATGTACTCTAGGTTTCAAGGGAGGTATGTGTGATCGTTGTACAACTGTTACTGCACTATGGGATAACCGAGTAAGCAAACATTGCAAGAGCTATCTAGTGTGTCTCTAGATTGAATATGGGCATTTTTATATCAAACATCTTACTACGTAGAAATTTTAGCTGAATAGGCCACTAGTGTGTTTAGTTTTCGTCTTCCGTTTTTTCTTTGTTTTATTTTGTTTTTTAATAGAACGTTTACCTATATATATTAAACAGTATTACGCCAGAGAAAATTAAGAAAAAATATAAGAAACGATCACAAGAAGTGGTACAACTACGTAGAAACAAAGACAGAAACGGAAAAATACAAAGTAAGTGTTTTTAAACGTAATGGTATAAACACTGTGATTAGATTAATCTGAAAAAAAAACATGAACGTGTTATTAAACTAATGGATACAGTCGGGCAATATGAATTCAGCGATTTACGATTCAAATTTTATCAACTTATTGTAATTGCTGACATTAATCGAGAAATTTTATACCTGTAATTTCTTATTAGCTAAGAACAAAGTAACAACCTGTGTTCAATTAATTCTATCTAAGTAATCATTTAAATAAGGTAATATTACAACGTGATGATTTTTTTTTCATTGTAATCGTCACATAGGAACACCTTTAATGTCTTTCAAACGGCTATGCATGATGCTCTTTCTTATATTTATATGTCACGGTGCCAATATCTTGTGTAAGGATACCGCTGTACAACTACTGAAAAGCGGCACTTTCTTTCGGCCATTTCGTTTAGCATTTCATTCACAAACGGTAGTGTTTGAATATATAATTAAGTGGCAGTTTTAGTCATTTATACCTGCTTTAAACCTTCACCGCTGACTAATTTATCGACCAAATTGCAAACAATTATTACAGTTTATAGATCACCTTCTCAGCTATATTGTGAAAAAATATTTCAAATTTTGTTCTGTAAAACAAAAGTTATGATGAATTTAGTTGTGTTCAAAACCGTAAAAAATGTAAGGAGGTGAGCGACGTTTATATAACTGGTTTCCATAGCAACCACGTCGCCTCAGCGACTAGTGTGGCTACTAATTCAGTGCCGTTTTGAAAAAGAAAAATAACAAGTGAAACAGACAGAATTAAAGAATGAAAGGGAGATAATTGGGGGGATTTTATTGAAGCAGACGAGTGCCGTACATTGTTATTACATATGTGTATGCTATGTGTATGGAGGCCAAAAAAAATAAGACTGAAATTAAACAAAGAACAAGTGAATTTATTGGAGGCCTGGATTACAATAGAAAAATGCGAGTATGAAAAGTAATATGGTTAAGCTTTAACATGGAAAAGTAAAGGACTAGTTGTTAAAACTGGAAAAGAAAAGGGCGAGATATTCTAGTAAAAATATAATAAATTTATAAATTAAAATATTGCAGCATTAATTTTTTTTATTCAAATAAACATTATATAATTAATGCTTAATGTTGCAGTATTTTAAGTTATAAATTTATTGTATTTTTAGTAGAATATCTTGTCCTTTACTTTTCCAGTTTTAACAACTAGTCCTTTACTTTTCCATGTTTAAGCTTCATCACATTTCTTTTCATGCTCGCACTTTCCTATTTTAATTAAAAAAATATTTTCTTACATCATGTCTGATCACAAATAAAATCTCGAAACACAATAGTGACTTACTTTTATTTGTAATGTCTCTCGTTATTATCGTATTCCTACAACTATGATCTTTTTATACAACAAGCTCCCTGTCGGCGTTTTACCATAGTGCATAGAAGAGTACATCTTAGTTATTTAGTGACAATAGTTATTCTGCCGTTTTACCACTGCATATTTTAGTTATTAAAATTGCTTTCGTTTTTTTACGAACTCATTTGTTTGAAATTTGAATGATAAAAATGCCTTTTTTCAATCTACTCACGATCTTTAAAAATAACATGAATTATAAAAGCGCATGAAAAAATACATTCCAATTTTAACATAACGATATCAGCAAAAATATATTTTCAAGTCACGTTCGCCCTCATCGTTATTGCATACACGTAGTGTTATTGGTATTTTTGTTATTAATAGTATTATTATTATTATTATTATTATTATTATTATTATTATTAGTATTATTATTATTATTATTATTATTATTATTATTATTATTATTATTATTATTATTCTCTGTCTGTTCACAGGTAACCCCGTTATATTTTTGCAGGAAACAAGTAAAGGCGGCTTTATTTGCCGTTAAGCAAAGGAGATTTTGAAAAAACTGATAAATAATAGTTGTAATTATTTTGTTGCATGTGTTTTTAAAACTGTAGAAGAGAAACAAATAAGATACAAGAAACATCGGGAAAAGAAAGTTCAAATGATACTATTCAAAATTACAGCTTTAGGTTAGCACCTGCTTATAATAGAGGAACAACTTTTGTGGTGATTTGCGGTGGATTTTTTAATAATCATATCGATTAATAGTCAGCGTTTGGTGTCTGTAAGAAACCGAACCTAATATGTTATCATCTTTAAAGACGAAATTACTTTACTATGCTATTTAAAACTAATGTACACTCTTTAAATAAAAAATAAAGATAAAGTATTATATTATGGTGCTATCCTTCAAGGTATTATCTCATCTTTGAGAGGAAGCATAGTATTTGTTCTGTGTTATGCTCTGGGAGTAGGGTAATCTAGCATAGCTTATGTTCGTTCATTTAGAATCTTAGGGAGATATCAATCATACCAGTTATTATAGGTGCTACAGGGCTTATGAAGAAGAATTTGAAGTCATACCTAACTAATATTCCTAGTGAACCAAATGCAAGAGAGATCCAGACAATTGCACGTAAGGGAACAGCGAGGAAACTAAAAAGAGCTCTCGGTTGGTTTCAATAAAAAGCAGGGAAATGTTGGTAATTGGATTGCCTGCCCCATAGCCAGCATTACAATCTTTAAAGAAAGAAAATATAACCATCCCAATGAATATTTCTTTTTTGTGGATAGCGACGTAGTGTAATATAATTCGTGCGATCATGAGAGCATTTTGTCAGAGATTATATTCTTTTGATTTTTTATTCCTGTGTTGTATCCTATGTTGTCATTCTATTATTGTATCAGGGAGTATCCTCTTTTTGTAGGGTTACTGTTGTATATTTAATATATATGCTTTCACTGGACGCCAGCTAGTTGTTCTCACTAAAGATTTCTGAAACAAATTAACGAGTAGCGGTCAGAAGTTTATTATTCCTTACGAAAAAAAAGGAGGAGACACACGTTATAGCTATAGTTTCTGTTGAAGTTTTTCCTGGCACACTTTGTCGTTATTCTACTGCTCCTTTGTGTATTTCTTCAAATAAACATTTTAGTTTTTGATCTGATGGGAAGGTGTATATGGTGTATACATAGTCCAATCTAACCTTGCGTGTATCAGCCATTCATTCCGACAAGAATTACAATTAGTTCACTCACCGAAGCAAAGTTTACTTATGGTTAAACATGATTGGTAAGATATCACTGCAAGAGTTATGATAAATTAAATAAGAAAATATTTTTTTAAAAAAATGTATTATGAAAACGAACTAAAGTGAAAGTAATGAAAAAAGTTTTTATTAGCAATATGACTGGAGAATGATAGATTAAAAAACGACACGTCAGAAAATATCAACTAACAAAAATGTGTGGGTTGTTTGTCCCTCCGAACGACGAGGACTTTCTGATCATCCCGGAAAGTGGAGTGAAAGAAGTCATTATTGGTGAGTGCGCAGATGCTTGATAATCCCGATTTTCTCTTGAAAATTCTGCATCAATGAAGACAAAGAATGGTAACAGATGAGGGGGCCTAAAAAATTTGTTCTTCCCGTCTCGCTTGGATTTCTCTGCATCAGCTTACCTGCCACTTTCATATCAACGGGCACCGTCGTAAACGGTGGCCATTTGGTTATATCTAAAGCTGCCTGCCTCTTTGATAACGGATCAACGTCGACTGCCTTTAATGATACATTTAAAGTTACTTTAACTTGTTTTCTGTGACAGCTATGGGAGCGTTTGCCATGCCGGGGAATCTTGTTTAATATGTAGTCTGGTATGTGAACTCTGTGAATAGTCTAGCGAGGCTGTATGCTCTTAAGGATATGACGGATGCTTGGGAGCTCAACACTAGTGAGGATGTTTGTGTCTGATATACTTTTCTGCCAGCCTAATTTAAACAGTTTTTTCACCCTGACTTTCCTTTGCGGACAGGCGCCACACAATATGACTTGAAAATCATCTCCTGCCAGATACATGGTATCATAAAAAACCTAGACACTTCAAAAGCATGTGGACCCGATCTCATTCCGGCTGTGCTATTAAAAAATGGTCCGTTGATGTTGCTCCAGTACTCTTCAAATTCTACAACGAATCCCTTTACGAATCTTTCTTTCCCTACTGCTGGAAAACCGCTTCTGTGGTACCAGTTTTCAAGAATTCTGGCGAAAGACCTGACTCATTTAATTATCGCCCCATTAGCGTTCTCCCGCTTTTTACCAAAATATTTGAGTCCTTAATAAATCCACCTCTAGCCAATCGCCTTACAGCTGCTAAACTCCTGAGCGACAATCAATATTAATTTAGGCCAGCCGGTTCATTAGCAGATATCCTAACTGTAATCTCTGAACGCAAATACGGTTCACTGGGCAAAACAGCTCTTGATACATCTAAGACTTTTGACAGAATATAACACGATGGTCTTCTAAGGAAAATTAGACCATATGGTATCACTTGAAGAATACATAAAGTAATTAAATCCTTCTTAAGTAAGAGAAAATCCAAGTTGTCCTCGACAGTCGTACATCTAAACAATATGATATAATTGCGGGAGTACCTCAGGGGGTCTATCCGTGGACATTTATTATTCTTGATATTCATAAATGACCTTCCTGATAAAATTGTTTCTGATATGAGTATATTTGCTGATGACACCACTCTCTATAACAGGCACAAGGGGAAAACAAATAGACACATATCTAAGGAAACGGCAGAAACACTAGAGGAAGACCTCCAATCTGTAGTTGAATTGGGACAAAAATGGATGGTCACGTTCAATGTTGCCAAAACTAAGCTTGTTTCCTTCAATAATTACAAGAAACCTTCACTACCACCAATAGCAATGGCCAAGAACACATTACCCGAAAGTACTTCCTTTAAACTCCTCGTCCTAACGTTTACAGGGAACATGAACTGAAATAGATACATTGAGAGCATTGCCAAGGCTGCTGCGAAAAAGGTAGGTTCTCTACCGTGCTAGAAAGCCACTTACGCCCGAAAGTATCCTGTACCTCTATAAGGCCATCATTCGCCCATGTATGGAATACTGTTGTCATATTTGAGCTGGTGCATCTGCTACTTGTCTCTCGTTCCTTGACAGGGTTCAAAAGAGAGTCGTCATCTAAGTTTCAGCCTCCGTCTCATCGACGAAATATATCATCCCTCTGCCTGTTCTACAAATACTTTATTGGTGAATGCTCTGATGAACAACAAGCACTTGTACCCTTTCGACGTGAATACACCCGACAAACCCGACAAGCAGCTTAATCCCACCCTTTCATAGTAGAGATCCCTAGGTGTAAGAAAGCAGTCTACTACAATAGTTTCTTCCCCAGAACTGCTAGACTTTGGAACTCCCTTCCGGGATTCTGCTTTCCCAACTGTACTGATATGCAGAAGTTCAATGTAATGTGAACAGTCATCTTGCTTCTCATCTGCCTTCATTATACCCCTGCAACTTATGTCCCCGATACTTCAAAGTGGCAGTGTGCCTTGTTTGGGCTGAAAATTGAATTAAAAAAACTAAAAAAAAAAAAACTTGTTAACCATATTAAATTATTGGCCGTTGATGAAAATGTTGTGTTCTACATATGATTTTCCTAAAGCAATTTGGCGCATGACTTTAGTCTTTTTGTTACTGATCCTCAGAGCAAAGTTCTGAGAGGCTTCTGAAAATATGTCCGAATTGGGTCCGTGTTTACCTCACATATAGCATTAAGGGACAGTCATCAGCAAATAGAAAAGCATTGATAGTGTCTAATGCAAGTCTGGATCTTGCTTGTCAGCATTGCAGAAAACATAGAGCTGAACGGAGTATGAGACAAAACACACTCATGTTTTAATCCATTTGCAACTTAAAAAGGATCACAGGCCTCCCTTACTATCTTGTGCTGTGGCCAGTATTCCATCACAAAACTGGCTTGTGGTATCGATGATTTTTCTAGGACACGCATATTTTGTCATGATTCTCTACAGACCTTTTTCATTGGTGGCTGCTTACATTACCAAAGGTTTTTGCCAGTTCAGAATAGATGGAATACAAATCCTCACCTTGTGTTTCGTCCTTTCTTGAAGTAGCGTGGCAGCAAATACCAGTACTACGATCTTTGCTGAGAGGTTTTTTTTTTCGAAATTATCTATGGGATTGTTCAGCATACTGTGGTCAGTGTTTTGCCTATAATGGAAAGCAGGGATAATTTCCGATGGTTATCACAGGCTTGGCGATTTCTTTTCCGTTTGTATAAATGTATAATGGATGCATTGATGGTAGAGCAACAGTTTAGTACTCTCTTAAAAATGTTCTGCTCACCTTCCCAGCACCATGTCCTTGTTGGTGAATAGAATGGATCTGCCTGCACTGTGGAGTGATGAGTCAGTTGCAGTTGGATCATAATTCTTGAAGACTATCATACAAATTTTTCATGTGTTTATTTGCATGACAATAGAATATATGCTACACTATCGCTAATATAGGAGGAAATAATGCCTGGAACGTTAGTATCTTTTCTGTTTTCTTGCTTAGCCAGTATGTCTTCACTGTTTTATAAATAGTTGTCCGTTATGTCTCGTACCCAACGGATAGTTTACCCAAAGTACCTCGCTGGGTATCCAAGGAATTTCTGAATCTCGGGTTAACTCAAATATGCCTCTGACCCTGTGTTCACGAGGCAGGGGTGTGATGATATAGTGGCTCATCTATTTTTTATTGTTATTTTCGGTATATGTCCAAGTTCTATATAGATTCCAAGGAATATCATAGTTATTTACAATGTCACTGAGCGGGGAAGCTCTTGAGTGCTCATCTGAATTTTTCCCATTTCACTCAAGGTGGGGCATATTCGTCAGCTACACTAACTTTTCTTTCTGTGTCCTTTAATTTGGAAGATCGATCTTTACTATGGACTTTATATGGATAATGTTTCTCCTGTAGCATTAGCTGATCTTAGTGCAGTTCTCATCATTTAAGTCCTAGAGTAACTCTATAGTTGTGTAGTACACGGTCTCAGATTGCTCCCATCTTGCTTCCACACCTTGAATGTCTATTGCAATAAGTTCAATGATTTTTGTCAGAGTTTTTGCTTTTAGACTGACATTTATTTTTCTGATGCTTTCTTACCTTTGGGTCTTGTGTTTGGTTAGATTTGCAGATTGAACTTAGCCAATATGAGGCGATGCTCTGTTCAGCATTCATGGTTTTAATGATGCATATTTCTCGCATGTCCTTTTTTCTGATAAACATAGTCAATTAGATGCCAGTGCTTTGAGCGAGGATATACATTACGCCCTTTTACTACTACGGAGGCGAAACACAGTGTTGTTATCAGCAAGTCATTCTCGGAAGCAAGCTTGAATGAATATAATACCATTACTATTGCATTTTATTACACTATGCTTCTGCAATACACTTTTCAGACGGCATTGTCACAGATTACTCTTGCGTTAGTCACAAAGGATGACAAATTTGACTGAATTTTGTGTTACAACCATATTTGACCTCATCAAGGTTAGTTATAGTAGAGGCACACTCACTAACAGGAGTGACTACTGCGGCAGCACTACTACCATTTCCTCAAAAAGCATGACATGCCTGTTTCGACCAGAATTTAGGACATAGATTTTAGAGATAATATGTGCTTGATTTATTATATATGTTTATTATATATGATTTATTATATATGGGCCAGTGTCACCTATCCTACCCACTGGGCGCAGAAGCCAGAGAATGAAAAGTATTGCCACTAACATCATTAAATTGTATTAATTCCACCCATTCTTTTTACATTCTCTTCGTAATATCCATAAGTACACAACTAACAACCTAGACATGTTAACCCTAATCCTCAATTAACTCATTTGCCAAAATGATGAATAGAAAAAATGTTTTCATTGGTGCAGTAAAATGTGTTGTATGTGTAATAAATTATTGATAGAGATTTGTTATCTGTTTGTCTGAAGTCGAAGCTATATTACTTCTATATATAAAGCCGTACTATTATGACCTGTCAGTAATCAATTCAGGGTTTTTGTGTACTATTTGTTCTGTCATGGTATCCTCCTCTCATACATCATCTTTTTTAGAGGTAACAGTAAGGTCATATATGTTTAGTTGATACTATCTTCCCAAGCACTACATCCTCCTTTGAGGAGAGTTGTATAGTTATGTTCTTTCTTCAGGACAATATCATCGCAGGAATTACCTCCTATTTTGGGGAGTAGAATTGTGCATATTTTCCCTGGTGTCATTTATATACTCTGTAAATGATTTGGATTATAACGGAATAGAATATTGAGCGGATAAAAGAATGAATAAACGAAGGCAAATAAGAAATAGAGAAAAAGTGGACTGGGAATAAAAAAAAAAACAGAGCAATTATTAAATGAAGAAAAAAGAGAAAGAAACAAAAAGCAAGAATTAATCCATATATATATATAAAATGAACTCCTTTTTCCCCAATGATTTTGACCTTAACATGATTACAAATCAAGACATTTCATGTGAATGTAATATGCACAAACTGCAGCACAATATCTGAGGGGTGTTATAGGCATATTACCCCTCCACTTCCTCGATAATCGTAGATTCCTATATTTTTTCTGCCGAGAGTTAACTGCCACAATCGGTTAAAATCAATGGAAGTCGTAAAATCTTTTCTCTCTGATTAATTCCTCCTTCTCCCGCCACCACTTAAACCATTTCCGAGATCGTTCACAAGGAGCAGTTACAAAGGAACACCGGTTTGTATTTTCTTTACTTCGTAGTTGCTTAAAAAAAAGGAATGGAATTTTAACGTTCGTTTTCGTTCTATGCTTTCTACTGTGTGAAACGCATCATGGACTTAACCGAATCGAAGGGTTATTTATGCCATTTTTATTTCGCTTTATTTAGTTTTGTAGTTGCCTAAAAAACTGGAATGGGATTTTAACGTTACTTTTCGTTCTATGCTTTCTACTGTGTGAAACGCGCCATGGACTTAACCGAATCAAAGGGTTAGTTATGCCATTTTTTTGTTTTTGTTTTTCCGAATACGTTCATCATTTTCTCCCTTCTTTTTGCTTTTTGTTTTTCCGAATTCTTTTTGGAATTAGTTTTACGTTTGTTCGCTGTTTTGGGTTTTTTTGCCGATTTCTTTAAGAAGTTTAACATCGTTTTTTAAAATATTTAACAGGGTTATTAATTCGCTTATTGTTTACTTTACTCCCCTTACACACACCTCCAAACACCCGGGCAACGCCGCGTACCCCCGCTAGTAGGTGAATATTAGAAAATTTAGAAACAAAAAAAGCAGAAAGAAGTGGGAAACCTGAATGTTGTCTGAATAAAATATAGAAAGGGGGAGAATGCGCGAAAAAAAAAAAGAATGAATCAATGTAGCTAAGAAAGGAGAACAGGAGATAGACCGAGAATGATAGAAAAAAAGAAAACCAATCACTTTAATAACAGATGATATCATTCCTTTCCCAAGGGTGTTTGTACGATTGATTTAACAGCCTCAGTGGAGGTTTGATGAAGTATTGAAATATTCTCTATCAAGAAAAACTAACAAAAATGCTATTCCAGTTAAATGACCGTAAACTGAATAAACAACACGTAATGATAATAATCTATTTGTTTGCAATATATTTTCTGCAAAAATAAGTAACGCTCCGTCACATATTTTTGCTAGCATATATGACGTTCGAACATATACTACACTGCCCTTCTAAAGGGGATAAGAAACCTGGATAATGGTCTCATGACAATAGAATATATGCTACACTATCGCTAATATAGGAGGAAATAATGCCTGGAACGTTAGTATCATTACGAATCAACAGTTTTCCAATTAAATAATTCCTGCTGCCATGATAAACGAAGAAATAATGAACTATTATCTCTCTTGAATTTAGAATCAAAAGATATTACATAATTGCATAATAAATTGAATTGTGAATCAAAAGATATTACATTATTGCATAATAAATTGAATTTTGAATCAAAAGATATTACATAATTGCATAATAAATTGAATTTTGAATCAAAAGATATTACATTATTTCATAATAAATTGAATTGTGAATCAAAAGATATTACATTATTGCATAATAAATTGAATTGTGAATAGTTCCGGCTCCAGACAAACCAATAGTGAACAGCCATTATTAAAAAATGTATGTACTATCTGGTGTGTATATTAACCATGATCTTATACACAGAAAAACTACTCGTCCATAAAACTTCAAATGTCATTCTGAGTTGGGGTAATCAGGATTCGAGCGAATTAACGAGTTTAAATAGCTAAATATTTCATGTGGTAAGCAATAAAAGTTATGAAATATAGACAATTTTATTTATATTTTTATCAGAGTTATTATGCATATAAATGGCTACAAACATTATTATGATAAAATATTTTTCATCTTTATTCACACACACACACACACACACACACACACACACACACACACACACACACACACACACACAAATGTGGTAATCCTTTTCCAGGAATTATCAGTGCGGAGGATTACTATTTTGTTAGTCGCACGATTTGACATTTCGACCCAAGTCACCTTTTAATTTTCAAGTTTTTACTACAATGTGATCAACCCAACACACACACACACACACACAGATATATATATATATATATATATATATATATATATATATATATATATATATATATATATATATTAGATAACGTAAAACGTCTCAGTGAGAGTGTATTTTTTCGAACAAAATAGTTTTGCGCCAATTTTATATTCCTTATTATTGTAACTATTCCGAAGGAGTCACGACATCAAGGCCTGCAGGCCACTCGAGGATAAGAGTTAATGCGTGTTCAGTAGTCAAAGGATAAATGTTCAAGTAATCGTTAGTAGTATAAATGTGGTAAATTGGATTCCTTACGGGGATGGCTCATTAACTAGTTAACATGCGAATTGAAGACGACCATACTGTAGTCAGTTGAAAAGCAGGAAAACAGAAAAGCGTTTCACAGGCTTCTCAGAAAGAAGCTCATAACGTCTCATGCGGAAAAAGCGGTTGCAGGGAAGAGAAAAGGGCATCCCTACGAGGCTATGAAGTCTATTTTGAACGCTGTCAAGGTAGGATAAGCTGCTTTTAGCGGCTCTTGCCCAGATGTGGCACCAGTTTTCAATCCTTGAACGTACTTGGCTCATCTACAGGTAGAGAATTGCATCAACAGTTAGATATCATCTGTAGTGGTAGAACAGTCCCACTATTTTCCCAGCAGCTTGGTAACGGATTTGATGTACGTGTTCCATCTCAAATCAGGCGTAACAATTAGACCTAGACGCTTGTCAAAACATGAAGACTCTTCAAGATTAGAGCCATACATGTCAACGGATACCAGACGGATATCAGAGCGTTGGTGATGGAAGGATAGAAGCTTGGTTGTAGATACATTAAAATTAACCAGCAACCGATTGTTAAATAATAGCCAGGTAGAAGCAGTTATCTATATATATATATATATATATATATATATATATATATATATATATATATATATATATTTATATATATATATATATATATATATATATAATTATATATTTATCTAGCGATGAGTGAACAACAGAGATTTTAATTGTGAATATGTGTTGTGACCGGTCAATTTGCACCGAAAATATCGGAACTGGGACCTGATGTGACGTATCACGTGTTATGTGTTCCGATTTGTTAGTTTGAGTTGAATTTGAGACGCCGAACAAGCGAGATGGGCGAAAACGGTTCTTCCCATAAGGGAGGGGTTGGTTTCATAATAAAAACATAGAAGAACCCCCAAGCCAAAAATCATTGGTAACTTTATTTCTGCTGACGGGATGCCTGGGTGTCAATAAGCCATATAATACAACCACACACTTGTCTTTGGTCCCTGTCTTAAAGTGTCTTTGTTACAGCATGTTCAACACAACAAACAATAAACATTTATTTAGTATCATGTACGATTCAAACCTATATACAACTCTATTGCACTACGTGATCAAGATCAGAGGAGAGAGAATCAGAGAGACCTTTTTCTCACAGCTTGCCCTGAGCTATGTTCATCTTCCGATCCGTCCTCACTGGGACATTCCGACCATTCAATTGTCTCCGTTAAGATAAAAACAAAACATAACTCTCGATCGTACAGTATATCGATACTCTATGGCTAACTTGGATTGCTTCTGTACATTAATATCTGATCTACCTTTGCGGCTCATGGTGAAAAATAATGGGCCCTCAATAGTATCAGACCTGATGGAGTGGTTAATTGTAGGTATAGACCGCTTCATACCCTCCAAAAAAGTTCAGCACAAACCTACTAGCCAGCCGTGGTTCATTCCAGAATATGCTGCTGCCCTTGCGCATAGAAATCACTATTTCCATTGCTTCCAACGTAATAGATATAATGAGACAAAAGCTGCCGCCAGGACTGCCAGCTACCAAAAGAATAATAAGGACGCGAGCTGTTTTAGCAGTTTTTCGACCTAGCTTGAATTGAAATAAGAAAATTGTGCAAATTTGCGTTTTTCCATCTTGTATTGAACATTGTGAAAAAGAAGATATAATTGTTATAAAACGATTGGAATTTAAACGATTAGATGTAGAGAGAAGCTCTCTTTAAAATAATATATAAAGTAAAGTTATTAGGACGAAAACTTATTTGAAAAGACATCATTTGAAATCTAAAGTTTACAATTCCACACGAAAAAAATATATAAATATTAATCGATTGTTGATATGATAAAAACCTTTTCGCTCAATCAGCCACATAAGCTTCAACCAGTAAAAGATAGCGAATCCTACTTTATGACATAACTACGTGTAATATATTACATAATCAGTATAAACAAAGCTACCGATATTTTCAAGCTTCGGAATACGTGAAAGAGAAAAATGCAACTGTTCTATTGTTTCCGCACGTTCCAACCCACGAGGAATAATCATCAGTGTTTAATGGAATTGTTACGCAAACCTCAAGAGACGCATATCATCTAAAGATTTCCGATTGAATTGATTTTTAAAAATCCATGAGTTGATAAAATATGATTGGGAAAATAGAGAAAAAATAATTTGCTAGCAACGCCACCATAACGAGGATGCTAGAATATAACGTATATAATACAATAATAGAAAAGTATATAAATGAACGCGTCAGCAATTGCAGTGTACGTGATAGTTAACTTTACATAAACATCCAAAGTCGGCTGTTGGAATACGAAATATTTCCTTCTCTACCAACTGATGATAACAAGAATATATATATATATATATATATATATATATATATATATATATATATATATATATATATATGTGTGTGTGTGTAGTTGTTTTTGTTAAGTCACCGAAGCTAAGCAACATTGAGTCTGGTCAGTGCTAAATGAGTGACATTTTAAGAATAGCATGTGCTGCATATGGGAGATACTTACTTGATACTATTTCCGGTTATCTTGGACATCTCTTTGCACCTGGATTCAAGAGCTGTCGGTTCAGCAGTTGTGTGATTGGGAATTACGCAACCGCTGCTTAATAATAGTTGTGTGTGTGAAGACTTTCTTTACAGCGGTTTCCATTGTCTATTGAGTCTGAACTGAGGCCTTAGAATTTTCCTGAAAATAGGTGTTAGTATACATAGGATTCTTAACTTTCATGTAGGAGATTGAAAAGAAAACGTCCTCTAATTTTTGGCTATATCCACCGACAACATAGAATTCGGAACTACAACCTGCTGTCAAATCCATAACCCGACTTTCCGCGGTCTAAAACAGTAACATTTTGACAACTCCTGCAACGTCATCGGAAGCATGTGTACAAAAATATGCCTTTCCAAGTGATCATTTCAACCACATTAAAATATATATAACAGATTGCATTCCATACTTACATTTTAAGGCGTTGAGATTTTAGCAGAATATTTCAAGACGTCAGATGCTAACGATAAATCGACAATATATCACGATACATTCCTCCTTCAAGTTCTAACTTATATAATTTATCCTCTTATTAACTCGATATTATACGCCGATATAATTGTTAGATCGGGTTTGAAAATTGACTATTTGAAAATCAGAACGTTATTATGGAACAATGTAAAATTATAAATCACGTTGACAATTCTAAGTAGATGACAAATCATGAAATATTTTGATAGACGCATCATGAAATATTTTGATAGACGCATTGCAATCGTTATATTTTCTAAGGGAAGGGGAATGCTATATTTGCATACTTTCTTGAAAGCTAAAGATTAAGCAGTTCTCTTGATCAATTCGTCCGGCCAAAACAGAAAGATACTATTCAGTAACGTGAACAGATTGGGATTTAAACACCCGGTATTCATTCAAAGCAAAGCAATGTTAATTAATTTACTAAACAATTAACTTGGATATCTTGAAGACAGATACCATCTAAGCTAATCGCAGAAAATGACGGTGGTTAAGTGATAGTTGAAAGGAAGTGTTGTCACGCGACATACATTTATAAAAACTTAAGATATATTACATATTTTTTACTGCTCAGATGCAATTTGCATTTAAAGGTGTAAGGTGTTAAGAAATTCATTACTGCATTGCTGACGATAGAATTTTCTGTGCGAGAAAAGTGTAAAGCTGCATGGAATATTTTTGCCACATTTCGACTGGTGAACAAACCACTATTCTCTTTCTTAGAAACATGCCCAGAAAATGAATCTCTAATTCATTAGACTAAACACTGTCTACAAAGCATTAGCTTCTGTTCTGTCGTTGCAATGTTTCATTCTCATGGATGTTTTGCAAGTATTTCAACAGAATTTATCATGATAAACTTGCTTCAGATATTTCCATCTCAATTGAAATTTAAAAAAAAAGCTTCTTTCTTAGAACTGCACGCCTGTGGAACACTGTTCCGTCTTCCTGCTTCCCACCTGACTACAACTTGGATGTCTTCAAGTCCAACGTTAACAAATTCCTAATGAACCGCCCTCTTAAGTAAACACTTCATTAAATCTCCACACTAACGTACTGTACTTGCAATAGCCTTTATCCCTGAGTGGCTTCCGGGCCTTGATAAGTGGTGACCACCGTGTAAAAAAATAAAAAATAAAAAATAAAAATAAAAAAATAACTTTGACTAGCACCAAAATCACATCTGTCACTGTAGAAGTCCTCGTATGCCGGACGGTTTTCACTCTAATCGCCAGTTTCCCAAAACCGCTTGCCTTAGAAATTTTCTTCGCGGGTTCACTGTTTCCGTTAATCTAACTTCATGTGAACAAGTTTCTCATTGTACAACTCTCCAAGTAAGATGCCTTTATAAACCTGACCTTGAATTTTCAGTACATTGATACTGTTCAGTGGCAGTGTCTTTGTTTTTCGGTGAATTTTAATTTTTAAAAATTATTAGTACACATTTGTTTTTTTGGATTTCAATTACGTTTTCTTTAATGTTCTGTTCCAATTTTCAAAAGTTAATTTTCATGCTATTATTATTTATTCCTAATTATATATTTTAAGAACACACACAACAATAAATACATCTGCCTTTCTCAAAATTTATAATAAATTATATATTAGAAATTCCTTTGGAAATTTCCTCCTGTTCAGCATTTGTGTTCGTTTGTCTTTGTTAATTTAAGACGATTCGATGAAGAATCGAACAGTTTCGTGATACAAGTTGAACATAGATTTTTATTTCATTTTATAATAAACATTACCACTTGAAAAGCTTAAAAATAAAACGGGTATAATTCAGCAAAAAAATTATGTTTTTTTTTTGTTTGTAGCAATGTTTGATTAAATATATACATTTATCCACACATACATATAACAACATGAATACATACACACACATATATATGACACCATATATATATATATATATATATATATATATATATATATATACACGCACATATATATAACACGAAATATATATATATATATATATATATATATATATATATATATATATAATAATCTGTCCGAATATGTATTTAAATAAACATCCGTCCGCTACTTGTATAGTGCTGAAACGCTTGTTTGCAAACAAACCGCGAGCTTCGCATTTTTCAGCCAAATTATGTAGTGAGTGAGATTATTTACGACAGTGCTCAACCCAAAGAGGGGGGGGGTAAATATATTTGTAGACATCGACATACAGTCCTGTTTCGTTGTATCACAACCCATCAGTGCCGCTAGACTAGCACCTCCCCCAAGCCAAGGATCGAACCGTCGTGTTGACAGTCGGCAGTTCTACCCCTCGACCACGAAGGCAATGCCCGTAACTAATCTGTCCGAATGTCTATTTAAATAAACATCCGTCCGCTACTTGTATATATACATACATTTATACTAGTGATAGGGTGATTCTAATTTTATCACAGATTCCTATACAATTACGGATTACTTTCTAAATTCCCGATCCCGATAAAAGTACTGATTCCACTTCCGATATTTTTAATTTAAAATTTAATTAAAGATCTGATGCTTTTTAAAAATGTTCAAATGACTGTACCCTCTCGTGTCATGTTCGCATATATTTTGCAAAACATAGGCATACACGTTGGAGGAAGCGTAAATCTTTCTTAATAATATTTTGTAATATTTTCCTTGTAATCTATTGGAAACTATGAGATAAGATTTGTTTTACTTTCAAAATAAATCTCATTTGCATTTAGTCGTCGTTCATGCCATTTAAAAATTTTATAATTGACTAAAAAATCGACGATTGGTATACAAAATAAGAACAAATCTTAGAATGGAATGATTAACAAAAGTCGCTCTATGTCAAGAATGATTTCTGCAGAATAGTTTGACTATTTAGAGAAGTATTCTTAACATTGAGGCTGGTCTCTGTTAACTATTCTCTACCGTCTTCATATGAAAAACTGTTCATTTTTTCTCGGAATTATAAAGATTTGGTTGGTTATTATTGGTAATCATTTGTTTGCATTACTGTAAAATAAATTTTTAAAAAGTTGTGTAAATTACACGAAAAATGAATGAGAAAAATACATAATGTAGAACACCGAAAGAAAGTTTATCGTAAAAAGAGACATTGGAATAACGAACAACATAGAAAAAATGCATCAAACAAGAATCGACAAGACACAAGAATGTAGACATTGTTGACAAAGAGACGGAACATTAATTTACATGATAATCGAATTCAGCAAACTATCCTAAAAAATATAAGAATATACACGGTCGATTAGGTAGGACTACACTGAAAAATATGCAATTTGAACACCCACACAAAGGATATGAGCACAAGCCGGCAGCAACACTTGAAAATAGGACATGGATATTGAAACAGATAATGCCATCCAAGCAAGAAGATTGAATGTCATAATAGTAAACAAGAAGGAGAAGTCTTTCTAAGTCGTAGATTTCGCTGTTCCAGCAGGCAACAGTGAATATCAAGAAGGTAGAGAAACGGAGAAGATAGACAAACGGAACTGACCAAAGAGATCAAATGGATCTGGAATATAAAAAAAATCAAGATAACATCATAAATAGTAGGAGCACTAGGAACAATCTCGAAAACTTGGAAAATAGACTGGGAAAGATTAGAATCAGAGGAATGGCTGAGAAGATACAACAGATAATAATAATGAAAACGGCTAAAATATTAAGGAAAACCCTTGAATTGATATTAATACACATGAGTTACACGTGCAAGCCTGACATATAGAAACTGCTACAGACATAAAATACAAATATCACATGAAATCATGATAACTGAAACTAAATCATTGTAAGTAAAACCTTCGTGCCCTTGCCTCCCCCAGAAAAATTGTATAGTTACCATGAACTAGCGCCACATTAAATAATAGATAGGGTTAAGGAGGATAGAAAGATCGAGGTGAGAAAGAACTAAACAGACTTCTATTGGATAAGTACGAAGAAAATGAAAGTCGACGTCGGGCAACGCCAAGTAGAAAGCATTTAGTCAGTTATCTGTTTATCCATCCATCTATCTATCGGTCTATCTAATTATCTATCTGTCTAGCGGAGTAAATGACAGATTGAATCGTGAGAAACGATAAATTGAGCGAGCATGCAAGTTCAGCAAGAGCCAAACGGCCATGTTGTGACATGTATTAAACTTGGTAAGACGGTCAGTTTGTACCGGAAGTATCCGAATGTGGACCAGACGTGACGTGTCAGGTGTTCCCATATAAATAAGCCGAGCTAAATTTAATTTATTAGGTTGGATTTGAGACGCGAAACAAGCAAGATGGGTTGAGGGTCTTCCTATGAGGGAGGTGAATACAGAACCCACAAGCCAAGATTCATTCCAATTCTGTTGTTGCGAGATGCCTGGGAGTGAATACTATATATATATATATATATATATATATATATATATATATATATATATATATATATATATATATATATATAAGCACTCATTCGTCTTGAGTTCCTGTCTTGAAGCGTTTCCTTTAAACAGCTTCCAACTCCTATATAGGCGGTTGATGATTCCCCAAGAAGCGAGCAGCAAATACAGGTATGCCGTAATGTTACGTGTATTATATGTTCTGATACGAACACACCAACACCACTAGTCGAGTCACGGGCCGTTTAAACATCAGGGGCACGAGGAAAACAGTCTGTTATACCAAGAACAATATATATATATATATATATATATATATATATATATATATATATATATATATATGTGGTCAGTTTAATACACAATGAGAAAACACGCACATTATAACATTTAGTTGCCGTGTGACGTTCTGTGACCTCAAGTCGAAAATTTAGACACAATTTGGTTACCATAATAAAAAAGAAGGTAAAACAAACAGAGAAAAACTTTAGAAGCAACAAAAAATAGGGGTTGGATTTTGAACTACATGCGAGGAAAATATAGACACAACAAAAAAAAAAGGGATTGAACTTTTAACTAAACGCAAAGAAGAAAAAAATAAACAAAAGAAATGTATAACACACACGAAAGATCTAGTAAAGAAATTGAAAAAAAAAAAAAGAGAAAGGAAAATGCAGACCCACAAATGAAAATGTACGTACGTTATCGAAAAAAAAGTGAACCTTTAAATGTTGACAAAATAATGTTTTGTTTTGTTGTGTTGTCTATGAGAAGAAAAAAGTCGTTTTTTAATGTGTGTTAAAAAGTAAGAAAACAATTTTTTAATAATTTTTTTCTGGAAGATTAGTGGGATTTTTTTTGTTATTATAAAATATTGTTTGATTTTGTTGTTTGTGAATTGTATTTTGATAGCATCTGCGTTTAAACTGGAAAAATGTGGCGAAAGAAAAAATGAAGGGAGATGTCACCGAACGATAGCTGAGGAAAAAAAGAAAAAAAGGAAGGGGGTCGCCGGCCACGAACGCTTGCTACTGCGGTGTGTCCGGTGACACATATATGTTATAGGCATAAAGCCTATTTGGTATATCGATGGCGTCATTTCATTTTTAGGAAAAAATTGTAATTAACCGTTTCCTGTTTTTTTTTTAAGTTTATTGTGTTTTTTTTATATTAAAAAAAAAAGAAATTTCGAATTCTCGTTGCTGAAATCGTTGGAGTGTTTTATTGTATTTTTATTGTTTTATTTTGGAGAAGAAAATAAAATAAGAGGATTAGGAAAAAGGAATTGAAACAAATTTGAGTCTGTTTTATATCACCCTGAAAAATATTTTTGGTTCGTTTGAATTAAGTTCTTGAGTGTTTGCACTTTTCTGGAAAGAACTGTGAATAAAAATTGTTTTTCAGATTTCAGTCGAAGTGTGTAGGCGGTTAATGTGTTTTGCGTTTCATGGACATCAATGTAACGTTGAATCTTGTTTACGTGAGAATTATGTGTTCCGCTTTTAGCAGAACACTTCATTTATTGTTTGATGTCAAAAAGGCGGCAGATGAAATGTTACTTTGAAATATTTGTATTTTAAATGCTTTGTTAAAGAGAATCGTTTGATGTCAACGGCTGTATGTGATTTTAGCACCATTTTGTACACTTTTTGTTGTTTTGTATTGTATTATGTTGAAGATTGGGGCGAGTCGACATGATCCTGCTGGTGGCATACTTAAACAATGAGTAATTATAAAAAGAAAAGAAATAAAATGAAATATTTAAGCGTATACCGAGATGACAGAGTTATGAGAAATGGATCAGCGATTTTATCTTAAAGTTAATAAGGGCCAGAGTTCAGTCGGTGTTTATTCTATTTTTCGAAAGAGTGTCAAGAGTATTTTTGTTTTTTTTTGTAGGAGTTTTTCTCTGAATTCGTGTAGATTTGGTGGGAGATATAGTAAAATGCTCTCGTATTGTTACAAAGAAAATTCATTATCTCTTAAGAATCATCTGTATATTTAAAAGGGCAAAATGTGTGTGTGTTTGTATATCTCGCACAAACGTTCCACAGAGGCGACAGACCCTCCCGAGATCGGTATCGTTTTAAAGCTCCACCTTACGGGCGACAAATATCGAAGTATTGGCCCAAAATATACATTTCTTCACCCTAAACTGGGCAGTTTTCTACAAGGAGGGGTCGGGGGTTTTTGCCTTGCCATTTTTGCAAGTAATCGTATCGGTTGGATTGACTTCGCTTAATTTTAGCGTTCCGAACTTCCGGTCGGACTGTGGAGACATCGGTAAAGACGTCACTTTTTTTTCTTTCCTCCTTCGCTTTACGGGTTCGAGCCCGCCAGCCTACTACCACCTTTTTTCTCTCCATGTAAACTGCTTACTGTTGTTTCGCCTCCCCTCGCTACTACCAATGTAATATTTTTAAACCCCCGGGGTTCCTTACTTGACTCAGGCAACGCCAGGGAACGCCTCTACTATACCACCTTTTTAAAACAACTTTTAATTCTACACCTTAGGTTCCTTACTACACCTCCACACGCCCGGGCAACGCCGGGTACCCTTGCTAGTGTGCTTATAAAAAGCAAGTTATAGCTATGATGGGATGATTAGCGAGATCTTTGCATGATGTAACGATGGTGTGGAATAAATGGGACCGACACGAGCGAGGTTTTGACCAGTTAAAATGTTCCCATAGAGGGAGTGGTAGTATCATAATACCTGGTTAGAGTCTTTAAAGTTGTAAGAAAAAGGAGTTCTCTGATTTTGTTTGCCTCGACGCCGCTAGTTAAGAATCCGTCAAGTACTATGGCGATTGTTCAAATTGTTAGGTTAGTAAAGGTTTGGATTTGCCTCCCTTAAATAACTCTGGTCGGATGGTCCTGGCACGCCGGATCTAGTGAAGTCCGGGTGGATCTTTATGCTAAATGGTATCTTCGGAAATTAGTACGCTCACCACCAAATATGCTGCAGCAAGGAAATGTTTACACGTATAGCTTAATATGATAAAGATTAATCTAAGACGTTAAGAACCCTTTTGGTAAATATATATTTATATTTATAATCCAAATTGAATGAAAAGTTCATGATTTTTTCTTATATATATATATATATATAAACCGAGCCATAGATGTCTCGTGATGCGGGGTTCGAATCGTTCGACTGGTATTAATCGTGACACCCTGCACTGAAGATTCCCGAAAGGACGAAACACTAGTGTCTGTAGATATTTAATAATTATTATAGTAAGAAAATAATTATGACAGCCCCTTTAAGAAATTCGTTTCTTATCGTTGAGCACCTTCAGTTGAATTAAAGTCGGTCAATTTAGCTCTTATGCATAGATCATCGTATAACGATTAGATCACTCTTCGACTGACGTAAATGAACATTTAAAATTACAAATGTTTAAATTCGACGTTATTTCACGCGGTTAATGGTAGCCGAATGGATTAGGTCTTCGCTAAACCGAGCCAGAGATGTCTTCTGATGCGGGGTTCGAATCGTTCGACTGGTATTAATCGTGACACCCTGCACTGAAGATTCCCGAAAGGATGAAACACTAGTGTCTGTAGGTATTTAATAATTATTATAGTAAAAAAATAATTATATATATATATAATTTCTTTCTATCAAACTCTCTCCCCCTCCCAACCTTTAAACTTTCTCTGATACGCGACTAGCGAATACACTTGCAAACCCTTTTTTCAACCAGTAAAAATGAGCTTATCAACAGACGCGCTTAATGAAACTCAATGGTCAGTTTAAATCACCCCCATCAACTAACATAACCTACTGTTCTTGTAAAATACGCCCCATCTTAATAATTTCAAATTTATATTGTCTATATATTCAGCTGTCAATATGAGTTATACTAATGTTCGAATGATTTTCTAAAAAGGTTGAAATACAACTTCTCCCATTTTTATCCTTTTTTTTTTTTTAAGTCGCAACTTTCATGGTCTTTTTTAGAAGAGCTCTCTTTTTCTTTCTTGTTTTTCTATAGTGTCGAATGGTTCAGGGTCGCGTAACGAAGTCTCATTGACTTTAACGGATGTATGTTTAAATTTAAATAGTGCCTCATTTTAATTGGCCTCCTTAAGGCGCTGGCAAAAATCGGATTTCCTGCTTTGATTAGATTTTTTCGGTTATCGATTTCCGACCTTTATCAGAAGCATTTCGATAGGAAACCTACATAATAACACTTCTAGACACATCAAGTCATCAAGTACCTTCATGTCAAATTTTAACAATATCAACCCACTGGGTTCTAGGTCTTTAGGGGACGATCTCTCTCTCTCTCTCTCTATCTCACTCTATCTCTCTCTTTCTTCCACACATAAACGCACACACAGACAAAATTCCTCTTATATAATAGCGCGCACACACACACGCATACACACACACACACACATATATATATATATTTATATACAACTATAAGTGTATGCATTTATGTTATATAATTATATGTGTGTCTATGTGGGTATGTGGCATACATGTAAAGAAGATGAGTTCGTTGTACTGTTTATAACAACAAAAATAGTTAACATAAGTAAATCATTTTATGAAGTAAACAACTGCAAACTTTTGATTATTTGATAAACTGGAGTAGCTAACTCAACAGCTTACATTACTTGAATATATGTGTATGAAACGCCTTATAACTACATTATATTTTTCTCAGTGGGACATCTTTCTTATTATTCCTGCCTTGTTTCCATATTTACTCTTAAATTTTCTTCAGAACCTTATCAATCTCTTTAATTCGCTTTTTATTGGTCGGTTGATCGATTATTCTAAAACTCCTCAGAAAAGAGGTCTTTATGTCGCATTGCCACATGAGGCGTTTAAGCGCCGATTGACGTCAACGTGACGTCAAATGGTTAGAACGATCTCTGTCTTAGCTAAGCAAATTGTCTTTGTTTTCAGAGTAGAAAAATCTGTAGAAATCACAAAAGCATGTCTGTCTTTCTTTTTACAGGCACGTCAACCCATTTTATCTATTGATTGAATAATTCAACAGACAAATGCGGGTATAACGACATGAACAATATATATATATATATATATATATATATATATATATACATACATATATATATGTATGCATATATATATATATATATATATATATATATATATACCCTGCACTGAAGATTCCCGAAAGGTTGAAACACTAGTTTCTGTAGGTATTTAATTATTATAGTAAATAATTATATATATATATATATATATATATATATATATATATATATATATATATATATATACTGGGAATATCTTAACATACACATGTTGATATAATATACAGGCGGTCGTTATAATAATGTATAGAATTGTCTAACGTAAATGGATTATTTCAGAAAAGATTTCAGATTTCATTAATGTCTATATTATTTTATGGTAAATGTTCGGACGAACTCAGAGCACTTGTACCCATTCGACGCTAATATTTCTGATAAACCCAACAAGCAGCAAACACCAATCAATACACTGTAGAGATCCATGGATGCCATACGGCCTTCTACTCGGATAGATTCTTCCCTTGAACTGCTAGACTTTGAAATCCCTGCTAGGACCCTGGTGCCCTGACTATTGACAAGTGTAATGTTAATAGACATATCGCTGCCCAACTCCCCAATAGTATTCCTGCAACTCTGGTCCTTACGACTTATTAGAACTATGTCTTATTTAGTGTGCAAAAAAAGTAAAAAATTATTAAACCGCGCTTTGTAGGCATAACGTCTTTGTAACATTTTGCGTATCATTGTATAAATGAGGGGATGCGCTTGTCTGCGTATGGGTGTGCGGGGTGCGCTTGGGTTTATGTGTGTGTTTAATACAATGAACAGTTTACAGTAACAGTCACTTAAGATTCTAGAATACAGTTCTTAACAAAATAAAGCATATATATCTTTTGTTTATTAATTTTTTTTTTATTTCGGACTATTATTCTCATTATTATTAGTTGTTGTTTTCATCTTTATTGGTTGTTGTTTTTTACGACGTTTCGATCAACTATTCCTCTAGCCTTCGTCAGGTGGTAACCGCGACGGATAGGAACTTCGAATCTCCTAACTGCATTCTCATCAATCACTGCCATCCGTAGTTGTTTTCGTCTCACCACGTTTTGGGCCAAGTAAGCCTCTGGCCAGCTTTGGATGGGATTGAAACCGCTATTTTTAGACAATGTCCATCTGGAACCGTAGAAATTCAACATCTCTATCAACTGCGCCACGGGCCCCGTTGGATTCTTTGATCTTAGAAATCCACGTTTATTTATTATCTGATCTTCCATAGTCGGGTCCGTACCGATTAGTATATATATTTTAATTGGAATTCTTTTTTGAGATGAGCATTATATATATTAATTTATTTTATTTCGGACTATTATTCTCATATTTATTAGTTGTTGTTTTCATCTTTATTGGTTGTTGTTTTTCACGACGTTTCGAAGGCCAGAGGAATAGTTGGCCAAAACGTCGCGAAAAACAACAACCAATAAAGATGAAAATAACAACTAATAAAGATGAGAATAATAGTCCGAAATAAAAATAAATTAATATATATATAATGCTAATCTCAAAAATGAATTCCAATTAAGGAATAATATATATATCTTTTGTTGTTCTCTTCTCCCTCTGTGACGTCATTCGTTTTCAAAACGCTGGAAATAAGGCTCTTTCTTTTGATTCATTTCCGTTACAAATATGCATGTCAGGTCTAGACGCGTCACTAAATTTGTCTTCCTACTTTTACATCGTAAAGACGTACAACACATTTTTTTTTCTTAAGGTGTAAATAGGCCGATGCTTTTTCTAAATGAATATTTTCTTAAATAGAACAAAACTCCCTCTACTCCATTTGGTTTTTGCTTAATATGATAAGATATTTATTTGTTACAAATACTGGCCTATTTCAATAATTCAATTGCATCGTCTTTAACGTTTAAGAGCAGCCGGGGTATTTTCTATTGTTTAATGTTTATTCTTTCAATTCGAGTGTAATTGTTTTTAAATACGTTTATCGTCAAATTGTTACTATTACTTCAAAACTAATTTATTCTCAAATACGTCAAGCATAAATATGCAAACTTGTAGGTTTGTCTAGCTAACCTTACCGCCTCGATCTGCTGCACTATATATATATATATATATATATATATATATATATATATATATATATATATTCAAGCACGTCTGATTGAACACGACAGAGTTATTCTTTTTCCGATCTTTCTGGATATCTTTTCCATTTGCCTAGGCGTCCTTTTTATTTCAGCAGGGATATAATATAAAATGACGCCAAAACGTTTTTGTTCGGTCGTATTCTTCTCAAGCGTTTTCTATCGGTGCAGCTGATTATCATCAGGAGCGATTGTTGTGGTTTTCTTTTTATTTTCCTTTGAGGCGTGGTGTATTTATCGTTTTTTTTTCTTTTTCTTTGCTCTTAATGATAATCGGATGCATCGATAGAAAGCACTTGAGAAGAATATGGCGGAACAACAATTTTTCGGCGCTATTTTATATATCATGTCTGCTGAAATTAAAAAGACCGCAATGCAAATGAGAAAGATATCCAGAAAGAGCGGAAAAGAATAACTTTGTCGTGTTCAATCAGTCAGTCGTGCTTGAATAAGGACTTGCTGCCAAAATACACGCGCACACACACACACACACACATATATATATATATATATATATATATATATATATATATATATATATATATATAGGAGAGAGAGGGGGGAGAGAAAGAATACAAGCAAGTTTGAAAATTTTCTAGTCCGCTAAACGAAGTCCACCTTCTTTACAGCATACTTGGCTGTTAAAGATGCATTTATTCGAATTGATGTTGAATGCGACGTTACACTAAGAAATACAAACACCGGGAACTTGCAGATGTACTATAAGACATGGTAACCAGTGTTCAGTAATATGTCTTATAATTATAAAAGCAAGTAAACTTTTATTAATTTGATCATCTATTTTGGCTTTATTTAAATTTCAAAAAATTCTCTCGTTCCTTACAAATTTTATCCATGTAAATAGTAACAAGAAGTATAATTAAATATAGTCGACTTGTGTTTTTTTACAAGCAACACGTTTTTTTTTTTGTAAATAATAACATGTAATGTCCTAATTGATTGGAAAGGGCAATGAAGTTTACCAGTTGAATCTGTTAAAAATTAGATTCATCCACTAAAAACTGGTGAAATACAAACACTCTAAAAGCAGCCGTCGAAGAAGTAAAAATTCCTCTACCGACTGCCACATAAAATTTCATCAGCGTTCTCCCTCGATACAGTTTTATGGTAAGTAAAACTGTTTTATTTCTTTATATACAACGTGACTCATAATAAAACAGGTATTAATGCGTTGCTGCTGTTGTAAGTTACACGGCGGCTATTTGTGTAACGTTTTCCGGAAACTAACATATGTTATGTCCAGATTCAGTCGCAAAGGAGACCAAGACAAACTAATAACTTCAACTCGCTTGTAGCAACGATATTCATTTTCTTATTGTATCTTTACCGCTGTGAAATCCGTCATGTGATCGTTTTTTCGAGCGTCCTTCACGCATCGCACGTGACTGCGAACGTTATCCACGTTTCTCTGTAATCTGTTTTCTTTCCCAGTGACGTAATTTCAAATGCATTTACATTCCCGCATCCACGTTATGTTACATTCAGATTTCTCTTGAATCGATGGCTTCATACCAGTTCATCATTAGCCAAACCAATTCATGTGAACACACCTTACCGCTTTAAATTTAATTTACCTGCCTTGTAAGAATGTGTATGTCTATTTTAGATTAAGAATCGAGCTGCAGAAATATGCGGGGATTAATAACAGTGGAGTGTGCCTTTATGGTAAAAAAAACTTTTATAAAACGGACATTACGTTGGGTGATATAACGACAACTGCTGTGTCAACATAATTATACTTGGTTTGTGCAAAACGTTAAATATACAAAAGTGTATTTTTTCTATTATTCATACAACTGTTTCCATCTTGGGGATTATTCTCGCAATGTTTTCATTGGCGTAACCTTATAGTGTTTTTCGTATGCATCTTGTCGAATTCAGTAATTTTAATCTCAAATGTGGGCATCTGTAAAGATTTTCAAACTGGATACTTTGTTAAATATACCGCTGTAAGTTGTTCTGCTTTCATCAACTATGATCGAGTAGTAATCTTTTGTATTTCTGAATTATATTATTTGTATCGACTGCTTTAGGAAGGTAGAGCTCCTCGGTTTCGGAAAGCAGTTTATGGAAAAATAAACTCTGAGTTCAAACCTCTCTGCCTTGTAAAATTCGTACCGATTAGAAAGACTTCAGAAATAAACCGCAAGGAAAATTCCGAAATTGAATTACCTAAAACCGTGTAGCGGTAACTACTTTATTCCACATTGATGTCAAACTGTATCATCCTTGTTGTTCGTTTGAGTCCATCAACGACGTACATTAGGTGTGCTATGTGAGCAACGATCTGCCCTCTATAAAGAACGCATCACTCATGGTCGACCCTGACCGGCGGAGGCCAACTAAATATCGAATGTACTGAAGATTAAACCCCCACTCTTAAAGGACTATCACAGAGAACTGGTTAAATGTTTGTATTTATCCGTTGTATCATGAATTCATGTGAAAATAATGCAAATTATAAATAAAATGTTTTGCCAAAGGGATTTATTTTGACACACGCTGTATATATGGTGTGTGTGTGTGTTTTTTACAACATCGAATTCTATTGATTCTCATTAACTAACGAAGATTCTGCTGACGCTAGCAGACTCATTCTTCTTTCTATTCTGACTTAAAACAAAAAAAAAATGCTGACCGCAAAACAAAAGATCCAGCCATTTCATATTTTGATTTGATTCAAATGTAATACCTCTTATTATGCGCTTAATTACCCGCAGACGATCAGAATCGGATATCTAAAAAGTGGAATTGATCAAGGCTTTTTATTCTGGTCGCCATTTTGCTTGCTTTTTATTTAATAAAGATATTGATTAATATTTGTCTGTGAACGACTGCAGTATTTTCGATTGCTCGATTTAACAAACAAAATTTATTGATCGTTTCATAAGAGTATTATCAGGCCAGTTTTTAATTGTACCAACAGCATAACACTGATCACTTTAACAGAAAGGAAGGCTTCGTAATTACTAGCTGTACATTATAAGTATCTTGAGTTGTCCGGGTTTTTTCTTTCATTTTCTTATTTGTTCTTTGCTTTTTATTAAATTAGAGAAATTATTTCAAGTTGGAAGAGTTTAATATATAAATAACAAACAAATCACATTTTTTCAACTGGCTAACCTGGTAATCGAACTTTAATATACTCGATTGAACTCGTGAACCTACGGGAGCATGTGACGTAACAGTTCACATCGTTGTGTAAGTGACATTTTTTCTTGGTGTTGAGGCGTTAATCATAACTAAAGGCAATAATAAATAAGAATAACATAAAATTAATTATTGCACTTGGTTAACAATATGATAACAAACTATATCAGTGAATTAAATAAGTAGTTCCGTTCAAAATATGATTGCAGGTACGACACAAAGATTCCCAAGTTCCCATCTTCTGTTGTTGGGTTATTGTAGTATATGTTTTGTTTTAATGTATCTATCTTCTCAGGTTTGCCTCAGGTTTATTTAAGAGGAGAATTGTAGTGCATTATAGAGATAAAAAAATAAACGTAGAATTTCCACAGGTCCCATTTGTAAATAATAAATGTGCTGTCATTATTCACTGCGACAGTAAACCAATAAATTGTCTTGGTCATATGCTTTTCGAGAGAAAAAAGTATCTCTTTAAGAATACGAAAACTATTATCTCTAGTTTATTTTCATTGTTTCGCCTGAAGTTAGGGAAAGCGTTATTATTCTTACGGCAAAAGTCCAATTCAAGCAATTTTGGAGTGCACGAAAACATATTTCCTTTGAAAAACCTATACACTTAACTTATTTCTTTTTTACTAATGAGTTACCACTTATCAAAGTCAAAAACCACTCATTAATAAAGGGCAACGCTAATAATGAAAAGTAAAAATAGATTACAACATATAATTATTTACACTATATTGTAAAACTGAAGAATTTCATTTAGCAGAGAAGAATCATTAAAACTGTAAAAAAAAAAACCCAGAGTGGCGGCACATGTTCAGAAAAGACAGAGATTATGCAGTTTACGTAATTTGCCGGAACAACATTTTTTTTTTGCGTAAACGCTATCCAAGTTTTAAAAAGATACAGAAAGAAAAGTTTGCATTTTATTTTTTTACTGAAAGCTATGTCGAATATTTTAAACGCAGTTGCAAATTAATGAAAAACAATTATGATCGAAAACAGTCATAATATAGTAATTTCAAGTAATATTCGCACTTGTGCAGTTTACGGACCATGCTAAAGTAATACTTTGAGTATTTAGAAAGTAATAATGTTGTATTTTCACCTATCAAATAAATAAACAAAAGATACCACAAAACATTAATACAGTATAACCCGGATATAAGGGACCTAAACACGAGAAAAACGGATATAAGAGAGATTTTCTCTGGATCCAAATAAGAGACTGTGTTAATGTACAGTATAACCCGGATAAAAGAACCCTTGATATAGTGAAACCTTGGTATAAGAGAGATATGGTGCCCATGTTATAAGTCTCTTATATCCAGGTTACACTCTACAACAAAGATAATGGTTGCTAATTATCAGATGCCGCGATTTTATTGATTAAGCGTTTTCGCACCTTCCGGCAATTGACTTAATCTGCTCGGAATATGCCGACTATAAGTTGGTCCCTATTCTGCATAAGAACAAAATAGCTAGACACAGCTAGCCCACACTACATCGCTTGACATAGCTAGCACTCACTACTCACTATATGACGACGCCAATTAAACAAAATCTTTTAAAAACCAGAATATAAAAATGGTTTCTTAACTATATTAAGTTACATTTCACTGCAATGTCCTTCAAAAAACATTCAATTACAATCCCATAAATTCGAAAAATAAAATGTTTCTGTCGAATTCAGGTATTTGGACGGAATTTCAAACGAAACTCTTCATTTACTTCATGGTATAGCATGCTTTTATTGAGTCAGCCATGACTGGATAGATAAGATTCGTGCCGGAGTGGTTAAATAGTCGAAAAAAAATTAATTGTAAAAGTAATATTCACCTGAAGGTTGAAGGTTCAATTCTTGGTGTGGGCGACCGAAAAAAAAAACAATTGCGAATTACTTAGGACCTCCATCCAATCATGGCTGACAAAACAAAAATATTCTACCCTCATCCAATCATGGACCTCCATCCAATCATGCTACCCTCATGAATAAATAAAGGATTCCATTCGAAATTCTGTCCAAATTCCTGACTTCGACAGATACACATGAAGAAAGTCGGAGTTTACATCGACTGAAACGTTGTGAAAATCACAATCAAGATGAGAACAGTAGTCCGATGAATCAAAATAATACGATTAATCAATCCTCATCTCAAAAAATCAGAAACGTGATTTTTCAAAATCTTAAGTAATAACACTGATTCCGTACAGAGCCAAATAGGAAAACAATAAATCGTGTAGCTGTATGAATGAATTAGAATGCGCCCTCAAAGAGAAATGTAACAACATCCATAGTGTACAAAAACATAATCACAACTAGAGAAAACACTTCTGTTAATAAATCTTATATTGGTATTGTGGATCTATACGTGCAAGAAAAGATATGCCTGCCATAATCCTATTTCAATAATATTATCTACATGGTTACATATCACTTTCTATATACTATCGAGAACTAACCAATAAAAAAACATCACACGATCCGCGCAGTTGAATATTCTAAAGAAAACTAACTTCATATTATTTATGAATCGGTAAAAAAAAATGATGTTTTACTAAATTTAAAGACATAACCAAGCTCCCCATCAAATGTTAACACCAAGAAAGTACATGGATCATAAATCTTCTTAATTTGTAATTTCCTCTAAATTCAAAATATTAATATCATGTGTGTCCGTTTTAACCTTTGTTTAATCTGTGACTTCTTTATTTATTAATCACATTGACACACCGGTTTCCGCTGGATCACTGAAGTTAAGCAACGTTGAGCCTGATCAGTACTAAATGGGTGACCATTTGGGACTTCTAGGTGCTCTCTGCTTATCTCGGCATGGTTTCCAGTTGTCCTGGTTTTCTCTTTGCAACTGGATCCAAACAGTGTCGATTCAAGAAAGGTGTGGTTAGCAATTGCGCGACCCTTGCCTCACAATTACACGCGCAACTGCCCTACAGGGGTATCCTTTGTCTTTCGAAATTGAACGGAGGCATCGAACTTCCTCATATTTTAATAGTTTTAAGTAATTTTTTTTTGTTGTTGCTTTATTCTTGTTGAGTTTTTAAGATTTAAACACGTGCTTTATTTAGATAATCTGTATTACCACAGTATCTATTATAAATATTACTATCAGAAATACGATTATACTTATCTACCACTCTGCCTAACATGTATTAATTCCATATTAAATCTTTATGTACCCAGCTACTGTACAGCTCCTTGACATTTAACTACATTAATCGTCATTTATTATTAGTTTGCGTCATTTACTTTACGTTAATCGTCATTGACAATTAGTTTGCGATTTTAATGCTCCATGACATCATAATTTCATTTTGTATTCTACTGTCCCATAAGTACTTATGTCTTTTATATTTAATCAATGTTTAATCATTGTAATATTTAACAGTTTATTTATCTTATTTACATTTTTATTTTTCATCTTACTTTTTGTAAGATGGCAAAACTAAAGTAAATTATAAATATTAAAGAATTAATATTTATAAAGTAATCTCCGCGGATTAAGGACTATCTATTTATTTAGTGTTTCCTTTTTAAAATTAAATATGTTTTTAACTATTTTTCAAAGTGCTTTTTAACATGTTTTATTAACTACTTGTTCTTATATATATATATAAAATGGGTTAATAAATTCCGACGAAAGAAAGATGTATATTTAAATACGCATCACGTTCCAATGGTTCCTGAACCATAAACAGTTTTTAACACGCCCTTGTTTTATCAAAAAACATACTGTTGATTTTACAAAAATTGTGTTAGATAATTCGTGTAATTAAAGTTTAAAATGCAAGTGCCAACTATCATGCTTCAATATCGTTCTAAACAGAAACAAATTTCGAACGCACCACTCTGTCTTATAAAAGAACCTACCCACGATTTATACGCCGGGTCATACTGCTTTCCCGGTGAGTATACTTCTCAAATGTACTTGTGATGTTAAACTTTAAAAGCTGTTAACTTTGTCCAAAATCGGGCAGTTTCTCGTTTAATCGAACTTTTCAATCATTGATTAATCATTTTTTATACTTATCGTTTGCACCCCAATAGAAAACACGTCTAAGATCATTACCAAATACATAAAGTGTATTTGTGTGAAATTTCATAAAAATCGGCCCAGGTTTTTCGGGTCCCTAGTAAATAAACTCGCACACACGAAAGTGCCTTTTATACATAAGTATATATATATATATATATATATATATATATATATATATATATATATATATATATATATAATGTGTAGATATAAAGATACATAAAAACACACACAGTGATGTATTTAAACTTTATTGCTGATTTCGCAATTGCTAATATCAATACAAATGCCCCTCCCCACTGGGCAGCGCAGAAGATAATATTAAAGGTCGTCTGGACAGTTAACTCACACTTGCTAGTGTCAGAGTATATTCTGTCACCTACAGACGGTTGGCTTGTAATAAATATCTGGCCTCTGTCGCGACACTCGACACCTGGTTTTGCATGATTATCCTAATGTTTGCCATTGGCACAGATTCTCGTTCGTTCGAAAATTATGGGTTTTCATAGTATACGTATTAGTAATCATAAAAGCCTGCAACTTTTATAAAACTGTTCGATACTTTTCATTCTTTATGACATTATAGGGAAATAAAGTATAGGGAAATTTAAAAAACTTTTTATTTAATTTTCATATCAAAACATTTTCCCTCGGGTGTGTATAAGGTAAGGACTAGATTTTTAGTACTAAACTTTAATGGGTACTTCAACGATAAGATCTTTTTTTTTGCTTGTTTCTACCGTCGGGAGTAGAAATCAAATTCTAAATGCAAACAGTGGATTCCGTTGAATATATTCCGTCACCTATAGTGCAGGAGCATAATACAGCTGAAAATTGGGTGGGCCGGGAATATTTTGGTTTAGTTGGTACAGGTACAATTTTATCGGAGCATATTCTGTGCAAGTACTTATAAAAGGTACTGGGTTACAATACTAACAAGGCGACACGGGCTGGGTCTTGTTAGATATTGTGGAATCTAGTGAGTTAAAAATGATGTTTTAAACCCCGTTCAGAGGAGTAGGCTAGTATTTCGTGCACCAACCTAGATGTTGTAACATTACTTTGTGTACGAGAAAGCAACTTCCGTCTTTACACTCTCATATCATTCTCGCACCTCTGTATATATATAAATTTTAGGTTGTTTATCATCAATTATTCTTGATATCTTCTGTCCTATTATATATATATTATTTTTAAAATATAATTATCGACTGAGACGTGTTTCGTCATCTACGACTCATCAGACTGGCTGAATCTAGCGAGATTCGAAATCAGGACCCCATGATAAGAAGCCTAAACCTCTACCACGGGACTAACTCGCTCGACTACTGAATGTATCGCGTTTTTATGTAGATGTTTTTATTTGTTTTTGTTAGCGATACGCATTGAACGAATTCAATTATTTATACGAAAGTGCATTTTTACCTAAATACGAGTTGGGAATAATTTTCCCTTTGACCAATTTGGTACCCCCTAAATGGGGAGCGGCATATATATATATATATATATATATATATATATATATATATATATATATATATATGTATATATATATGTATATATATATGTATATATATATATATAATGGGTTAAGAAATTCCAACGAAAGAAATATGTATATTTAAATAAGGAGGTAGTCACCAACAATGTGTATTTTTCAACATTATTTTATTATTTCGTGTCTTGGTTTTTCATTGAGAATTATGTTTAGATCATTGTAATAATGTTTTTAAATCATTGAAATCGTTTTTAACGCGTTTCAGACGTTCTGTGAAGCGTCCTCGTTAGAAATTATTTTTAAATGTGTTGGAGATGTAAAAATAGCATTTTCGTAGTTCATTTGAAGTGTTTCCAAGGGGTGGAAACGTGTAAGTGTCTCCTTGTTAATCGTGACACCCTGCATTCCCTCAAGGATGAAACACTAGTGTCTGTAGGTATTAAATAATTATAGTAAATAATTATATATATATATATATATATATATATATATATATATATATATATATATATATATATATATATATATATTTGTGTGTGTTTAAGCTTATTCTCGTTCTTCTGTTTGTGACCTACACAATCATGTGAAAGAAAATACCAATGTTAATTCAAGTGAGCAATCAAAATTCATTTTCTCAAATGTGTTTATATTATATATTAAGTTTAAGAGAAAGTGGCTGGATGAGTGCAGTTGAGAACAACGTATATTTTTATGGTGAAGCTATTAACGTTATCTTGATGATAGCATTGGAACATAGGGCGAAGCAGATGATAGCGTGATTGCATGAGTTAGGAATAGATGGAGTTGGTTCAGTGAGCGTATGCCTGTACTAACCAATATAGGGTCACTACTGTCAACCAACGAAAGAGTCTATCGGGGATGTGTACGCAGTGTGATCGATGTATGGATGTGAAATCTGGACAGGTAGAGTTGAGAATATTCGTTGCATGGAGAGAAACCATACAATGCTGATAAGATAGATATGTTACATGGGTTTTCAAACGGGCTTATATCTGGTGAGTGCAGAGAAAAGATGAACTCTAGTGTAGGGAAACATCGAAGGTATGGGCATGTTGAAAAGATGAGGTGGTGGTGGTAGTAGTGGTGGTGGTTATTAAAAAGCTTCATTAATGTTTATATATGTTTCACATTTCAATGGATTCAGTTAAACCCCAATAGAATTAAAAATGAAGAAACAATTGTAAAAAATAATTTATAAATAAGGCAAATAAATGATAGATATAAATATCAAAAGAATAGAATAACGAAATCCAATTTGTGAGTAAAAAACTAAATACAAAAAAGAAAGAATACAGATTTTACGGGAACCAAATAAGAAAAGGTTAAGCGCATTTGTTTTTATTATTTTTACTTGCGTTTTCCTACGCTTTTATTTTCATTTAGAAAACTAGGTTTCATAACACTAAACTACTGCATGCACTTGGGTTTTATTGCCATGGCCTCTTCCTGAGAAACCAACATTTTCGGATGACATGAGCTGGATCTGGACATAAAAGATGTTACCATATCTTCCGCAAATAAGGTAGGCTTTCTCTTTCGGACTTGTGAGTCATGTGTAAGTATCTATGATTTTGCACGTGATCAGTGAATCAGTCAGCAGGACAATAGTTATTAATAGGGCTAGGACAACAGCATATTCTTTTCATTGTTTTGACTCTCGAGTGTGGATCCGTTGATTTCTTATATGATTTTATATAGAGTTATGTGGTTCCCGATTGATTAACTGTGTCTTACTGTGCCAGATATATACGAGAGCAAAAACAATGAAAAGAATATTCTGTTGCCATTGCCCTAGTTATTAATCCATCAAATACGTTCGACATTTCTAGTATTCTATCTAAGAAGAGAACCCGACCCTTTGGAAGAAATCTTGTCAAAAATTGGTATGCACATATCCCAACGCATATTGCCTTAAATAATATGGCACAAAGGTTTACTCTACAAGCGTCTTAGCTATGGAATATCTGATGACGTTCTCTCCGTCATTGAATCATATCTCTCGGATACGTCTATAAATGCTATTGTTGATGGAAAAAGGTTCAAAGCACAGATCATTAATCCGAAGTGTAGTAAGGATCCATTCTAGGCCCATCATTCTTATAACTCCCCTAATCATATGCTGGGATCATTCGTTGACAAATATGGAAACGATTTATGGCAACACTTCAATGAATATGGTAATATGAATATGAAAGATCTTTATGTCTCTTTCTTCCGCCTCGCCCTGTTTCTTTTTCTTTTCCGACTTAAGGCACATTGAGGAAAAGATACTTACTATGTTAACGTTTTTAAATCCAAGCGTTTCTCTTTTTATCGCCAATGCTCGGATCCTCACTTGTCCCAAGTCGAAATGAATGTTACTCTCCTCGAAGAAGTTCCCTTCTTTGATAATCTTCGAGAACTGTCGCTCATCCCAATACAGAAATTAAAGACATGTCCAATATGTTTCTGATATTATTGTGAAACAAGTTGGTTCATTCAACTTTTTTCAAAAGTTAATTCATTCCTGACGCAATTTTTGCACTTGTATAAAAGACAGATCCTTCCTAAGCTAAAGTAATGATGTCATATTTGAGAGGGTAGTGCTTTCCCGCATTGACAGAATGTAAAAGCAACTTTGAAATTTATGGGGGGGGGTGATCTCTTCTTGTCCCTGCAGCATTTTCCATGCAGAAGTAATATTGCTAGCCTCTCTCTACTATATGTTTATGTTCATGACGGATGCTTGGCTTAACTCAAATGTCAGGTAACCTTATAAAACTTCGTTGGTTACAACAGCAAATGACGCTTCTGTCTCTAACTGACGATCTTTTAACACTTATCCTCGAGTAGCCTCCGTACATTTATAAGTAGGGTTGTGACAACAGCATATTCTTTTCATTGTTTTGACTGTTGAGTATATATCCGTTTATGTCTTATATGTTTTTATATAGACGGAATGGTTCTCGGTTGATTGGCTCTGTCTTTCTGTGTTGGATATATACTTGAGAGTCAAAAGAATGAAAATAATATTCTGTTGTCGCAGCCCTTATTTATAAGCAATGATTTATTAGTTTTAAAAAGCATCTGTCGCCCCTATTTTACATTAAATACTATCTTCTCCCTCTTTTGCAGGGTGCAAAAAAAAAAACAATTTCTGTCTGCCAAGGTAAAACGTAATAGACGCAGAATTGCATATTTGTGTCTATTTTAAATGAATACTCTGAGGCACTCACTGTATCCCCCAGCGTAAATACTTTTGACCCACTCAACTAACACAAAATCACAGTTTCTCCACTGCAGAAGTCCCTAGATATTGGATCATTTTCTATTCTGATCGCTGTTTTTTTTTATTTAACACAGACTGCTTGCATTTGGAATTATCTCACAGCTCCCCGTTTTCTCGACCGTACAGTCATCCAAAAATTGAATTATAATGCAAACAATACTTTGGTATCCATCTCTCAATTAAAAATACTCCCCAAAATCTAAATCATATCACAGTAGCACTTTGCATCTCTTTTTCAATACGCCTTATTAAGGGCAAATAAAAGTAATAAAGGCATACCATAGCACAGACGCTCATATGCAAATGTTTGCGAAATAACGTCACCAGTAGGGGAAAACTAACTAAGATCATGTTAGAGACAAAGATAACGTTCAAGACCACATGCAAGACGTGAAGAATGTTGTAGATCACGTGAGTGACGTCACAGCTGTAACAATGAAAAAATAAATGTTGTTGTTACAAATAAAAACTAGCCGAAGTTCTTTTCCGTTCTTTGTCTATTTTGCGACTGAGCATACAACATGTTGGTTCCCGAACTATGTTACAAAGGTTTTGTCTAGTATTTAGAAAAGTATTTTCTTTCATAAATAAAAAAAACACAACGCATACGAATTTCGCTTGCTTACTTTTATTGTTAACATATGTCAACATTACCTGACTCTCACACGTATCGATTTCGATACACTGAACAATCTGTCGGAGCTGCATTATTGAACAAAAATAAAAGACGCCCTCTTTACTTGGTGACAATCTTTGCACTGCACTTTTTTGTTTTGTTTTGTTTGTTTGTTTGTTGTTGTTTTTTTTTGTTTTTTTGACGTCTTATCAAAAGTGTTTTGGTTTCGCTCACGTTCGTACAAAAAACAACAAAAGACTACATTTTTTTATTCAACTCATAACTCACAATCTGTCAAATCTACACTTGAGTGGAAAAGACCACTCACTATATTTTATTTGTCAAGGTTTAAAAATAAACTAGTTATCAACTTACGGTGGTGGTGGTGGTGGTGGTGGTGGTTGTTGTTGTTGTTGTTGTTGTTGTTGTTGTTGTTGTTGTATGTATGTATGTATGTATGTATGTATGTATAATTGCAACGTCTTGTCAGACGAGAGCCACGCCCTCAGTCACTAAAAGTCCATGTGCCCAAATAGGATTTTTAAGCTCTGCCAGCGACTTGCACACCCTCAAGCAGACATGATACTGAAAACGCTCACTGATTTGTATGAGACTAACAGCAGCGGAACCTGTATTATCGTGGGCTTTCATGTGATTAACAAAACCTGCCTTAGACAACAGAGCCCGATCACACACCTTACAGATCCAGAGATCTCCATGGTTGGGCGGCAAGCTTTGGCTTTTCCTACATGCTCTCTTAAGCTTCGCTCGGTCTATTTTGGCTGCTTCATAGTGTTCTGCACCTCTGTATATCAGTGTCCTCCACTGTTTGCGATCATACACTAGGGACTCCCAACTGTCAACAGGAATATGAAAGCTTACCAGACTCTCCTTGATGCTATCACGAAAACGTTTTTTTTTGGCTTGTGTTGGGGTCTTTTTCCAATAAAGAGCTCACCATAGAACAATTGTTTTGGGAGACGTTAGTCTTCAAACCGGATGAGATGACCCGCCCAACGCAACTGGTTCTTAATAACAATGGTAGCAATACTGGTTGTTTTGGCCTTTTTTAAGACATATGTATCAGGGACAAAGCTATACCACTTTAAACCAAGAATGTGTCTAAGGCAGTGCTGATGGAACCTCTCGAGCAATTCTATATGTGACCGGTACAAGGTCCAAGTTTCAGATGCGTAGAGTAGGGATGGTACTACACATGCTTGGTATACTGAAGTTTCAGTTGTCAGAGTCAGATCACCGTCAGACCAGACTCCATCTTACAACCTTCCAAAAGCATTAGATGCCTTGCTGATTCTCTGTCTTATTTCCGCATTAAGAGTGCCATCATTTGATAAGACACTCCTAAGGTAGACAAAAATTTTTACGACTTCAAGGCGCTTTCCACAGACGAAGATATCAGGTTCCACATACAGATCCTAGGGAGCGGGAGTGTACATTACTTTAGTTTTCTTAATGCTAACTGTCAGTCCGAAGCAGGTACAAGCATTTGTAAAGATATCCATCACTACTGAGGAGTGTGTTACCAGCTCAGCATCATCAGCATACAACAGTTCCCTAACAAGTCCATCACTAACAAGTGTTTTGGCTTGGAATCTTCTGAGGTTGAACATCTTTCCAGTCGTTCGGAATCTAATATAAACACCCATATCACAATCGTGGAAACCATACGAGAGCACAGAAGTCAAATAGAGCGAAAACAATGTTGGTGCAGCTATAACACCCTGCTTCACACCATTATCAATGTGGAATTCTTCCGAAAGCTGACCATTGAAGTTGACGCGACTTTTCATACTATGATGAAGTTGCTTGAACTTGTCTGTAAAAGCAGGTGTACAGCCAAATTTTTCCAGCACTTTCCCGAGAGCCTCACGGTTGACTGTGTCAACCGCCTTGGTTAAGTCCACAAACACCTGACAAAGAGGCATACGCTGTTCAATACATTTTTCCAAGAGCTGTCTAGCATAAAACACCATATCCACAGTTCATCGCCCACCTCTAAAACCAGACTGGGATTCCGGAAGGATATTAGGACATACATACTTTTCCAATCGGTTTAGCAAGAGCCGTGCAAATACCTTTCCAACCGCATTCAGCAGCGAGGTACCACAATCAGATCTTGTACCCTTTCCTTTGTACAACATAACCAAGATGGCATCTACCCAATCTTGGGCAACCGGGTCACCCTACCATACTGACAGTATCAAAGAGTGGACCACACAATGTACATTGACACCACCATGTATCAGCAGCTCAACAGGGATGCCATCCAACCCAGAGGCTTTGTTCGAGTTTATCTGTTTTATGCAGTCAACTGTTTCCGCAAGAGTCGGTTCAACATCAAGTCCCGGACAAAAGGAACATTGAGGGATACTTTCTATTGCAGCAACATCAACATTGGATGGGTTATGAAAAAGATCATGAAAGTGTTCATGCCATCGATGCTTAATTTCATCTGAGGTTTTCAGCAAGGTTTTCCCGTCCTTCGCCAGGAGTGGTGTAGCTGAAGAGGATTTCGGACCATAAGCCTGATGAAGCAAAGTGTAGAATGTCTTGACATCTCTATGATCGTAGGCAGTCTGTATCTCCCTGGAGAGGTTAGACCACCATTTGTTTTTTATTTGGCGCGCACAACACTGAACCTCACTCCGAACAGAAGAAAAGTGGGCAGCGAGCGCTGGCTCGTTCAGAGGTGAAGAGTTGAGAAGTTTCAAATAAGCTTTCCGCTTTCTATCAATTTGAGGCTTAATTTGATCGAAATTATCAGCAAACCAATCTCTATGTCTGGGAACCTTCAATCCAAGAACTTCAACACCTTTTTGTTATATTGTATCTCTTACTGTCTCCCAGTCACAATCTGAGAAATCCACCTGGTTGAAAGCAGATTTCAAGGAACTTCGTACGACTGGATCCTTTAATTTGGAAACATCAATACGTTTAGGCACTTTGACACCATTGAAACGGCTTTTTTTGCGCCACTCATTACTCTCACTTTGCAAAAATTTCCAAGATCACCACATCTACACAGTATGTAATCAAGCAAATGGCCATGTTTAGATTGGGGATTGAACCAAGTCTCCTTGTATTTCTGGTGGGAAAAAGTGTTGGTGATAACAAGATTTAGTTCACTGCAGAGACGGAGAAGCAGCATACCATTTGAATTGACTCGCCCAATACCATATGGACCCAATGGAGTCCAAGTCTCATTGTCTGATCCAACCCGTGCATTGAAGTCACCAAGAAGCACCAAACTCTCAGCGCTTGGCAAACCCGTGATAACAGATCTAAGCATATGATAAAAGGAAGTAATATCATCTTCAGGCGAAGTAAGAGTCGGCGCATAGACAGAAAATTCATATAACGACCAGCAGCAAGGGGCATTCTCAATGTCATTGCACGGTCATTTATGGCTATTGGCTGTTCGATCTTGTCAATTAAGGAGTTCTTAACTGCAAAACCAACACCAGCCTCACGCCTCTCCTTTTCACCTCTGCCAGACCAGAAGATCGTGTAGCCCGACTCGCTCTCAACCAGTTGATCCTCACCTGCGAAACGTGTCTCAGAGAGTGCAGCAATGTCTATATTGTATCTTTGCAATTCCTTTGTCAAAATTGCAGTCTTCCGTTCTAGTCTTTTGCCATTGTCAATAAGTGTTCTCACATTCCAACAACAGAGCTGGAGTGGGTGTCGTTTAGCATAATATCTTCTGTTCCTGTTAATATGGACAGCCATCGCCAATAGAACATTTCTTTCTTTTCTTTTTTTTTTGACAAATGCCTGAGGAAGTATCTGTACAAAGATGTTATTCCAGAGATTTAGCTTTGTACGACAGCTAGTCTCTCTCTCTCGGTTCAAAATGTTGATATCCAGCAACAAGCAAGAGCAAGATAGCCAGCAACAAATCAAACTGCAGACCAGCTTAATGCGGGCACTGGTCTTCCGCTTTGTTTTTTTTTAGATCAGAGATTTGCTTCTCCTAAAGAGGCTTCCTTCACCATGACTTTCTGGAGCCCTAACCACCCAAGATAAAACAAATCCATCGCATGCAACATGTTTGTTTGTTTTTTTGTTATTTCTTTTATTTTCATTTATTTATTTATTTATTTATTTTTAAATTGAGAGAAGCGTTTTTAAAAAAAACGGTATAATTCCTCAATAGTTATGACGATAGTGATGTTGTTACAATTCAATGAATACACACGATAATAAACATGAAAACAAATCCACATATGCAAAACGTAAAACAAAGCAGTCCTATATATATATATACGTTTTATTTTTTATTACCGTATCTTTCTGTTAAGCTACATTATTGTTTCGGCTACACGGCCAAAAAAAATAATGTAACTTAACAGAAAGATACGGTAATAAAAATAAAACGCATATTTGCTCTACAACAGTATTGAGCATTTTCTTCAGTTTTTATTAATTACCATCTCCACTAAATATATATATATATATATATATATATATAATTATTATTTTTTTTTTACTATAATAATTAAATACCTACAGACACTAGTGTTTCATCCTTTCGGGATTCTTCAGTGCAGGGTGTCACGATTACTACCAGTCGAACGATTCGAACCCCACGACACGAGACAGCTCTGGCTCGATTAGCGGAGGCCGTATCCATTCGGCTACCATTAACCGTGCGAAATAGCGTTTAATTTTAAACATTTTAATTTAAATGTTCATTACGTCAGACAGACAGTGATCAAATCGTTATACGATGATCTACGCATAAGAGCTAAATTGACCGACTTTTAATTCAACTGAAAGTGCTTAACGATAAGAAACGAATTTCTTAAAGGGGCTCTCAGTATCTTTAACGTACGTACGTGTGTCACGCTTTCCAAATTATACATTATTCGATCGGGAGATCCTATTTATTAAAAAGGAGGATAGAAGGTGATTACATACTAGGAATATTAAATCAGTGTATATATATATATGTGTGTGGGGGGGGTGTATGTGTGTGTGTTAATTTATGTTCATTGTGCGTTGTCACTTTCTATCCTCCTTTTTAATAAATAGGATCTGCTTATCACCAAAGACGTAATGTAAAAAACAATGACGTCGTTTTTGGGTTGTACGTAAAACTAAAATATACCTTTAGGCTTACTATTCGGTTTTAGACTAGGATCCAACAGTAGTATATGTTCTGCCTAAAGATGGTATCATTATATCGGAGGTTTCATACAATGGAACCATATTACAGATTCCTATAAGGATATTAGAGATAGACTGTAATAACCAGATATATTCTGGCACTGCATTTACCAGATTACTTAAATACTTTTACAGTTTTAACAAAAGGGCTACAATAATATTGCAGAGTTTTCATTTACGTTGAACGTCCACAGAATGCCCATCAGCAATATATTAACCATGAAAGCTGCCACGGTGGAATTTCCTCAGGTCCCACTAGTTGCTCTTAATTTCTCTGCATCTCCACATTTAATCTCGTTACATTGTATTTTTGTATTAAGTAAGTAAAAAACGTTTGATTTGCCATCACACAAAAAGGAGATACAAAAACTGATAAACAATAATTGTAACGATTAAAAATTTATTTTTCGTGAATATTAAAGAAACGTAGAAAAATAGAAAAAGTTGGGAAAAAATAGGAAATACGAGAAAATGGAATAAAGTAATTTAGATGAAGGAGTGCAACGCCGCAGCTTTTAATAAGCACCTGTTTATAATGGAAGTACAACTTTTTTTGTGATTTGCTGTGAATTTCTTAATGATCATATTCATTAATAATTGATATTTGGTATCTGTCTGTACGTTTGCCGGAAGCGGAACTATACTAGTAATCTCTTTTAGTTCGAACTCCAATTTACAATAATATTACTGTTAGTATTGGTATTAACATTATATGTTGTATAACTTCAAGTACAATTATGTTATGGGGATAAATAGAGAGAGAAAGGGGGAAAAGAAACGGAAAGTGGAGGGGAAAAAAGAAAGAGAGAAGAGGAATAAACTAAGATAAATAGTTATGTCTTTATAATGTCTGTGTGGAAATATACATTTAAACTTGTCAATTCATCTGTTTACAATTTTTTCCATAGATATTTACGTTATTAATACATCAATACATACCGATGGTTGAAGTGAGTGTTCCTAATGATGGAAGTCTGAACAGAGCTGAAAGGGAAAAACAGACCAAATATCAAATTCTCATGTGTGATATGAAAAGAAACTGGAATCTCAGGGAATTATCAATCATACCAATTTTTATAAGTGCCACGGGGTTTATGAAGAAAAACCTGAAGTCGTACCAAACTAATATTCCTGGTGAACCAAGTGCAAAAGAGATCCAAACAATTGCACTTAAGGAAATAGCAAGGAGCTCTCGGTTTGTTTTAATAAAAAGCAGGGCAATGTTGGCAGCTGGTTTGGCTGTCACATACCCAGCATTAAAATCTTCAAAGGAAGAAAAGAAGTCAAATATGCCATCAAATAGATGACCAAAACGTCGTAGTTTACTGCTATTTCTGAATTGTTTCTAGTTCTACCTGAAAATGTTCTGCACTATTACTGTTCTGAATGTGCAACGTATCTCAACCTATTTATTATGTTAGTGCAAAACTAATGCCGTTGTTTTTACGTTTAACTATATATATATATATATATATATATATATATATATATAAACGACATTATTTTTGCACCAACCTAATAAAATATTTTAATCTATTAGAAAAATGAAGTTTCAAAATGAAAAAGAACAAAATGTCCCCTATTTTATCAAAGGAGTCGAAACAGCTTCGTAAAGTTACAGATGAAAGTTTGCCAGTCAAAAGTGAAACTTTTTTCGTTGATTAATTGTATTTATTGCGGACTATTATCCTCATTTTTTTTTAGTTGTTTCACGATGTTTCAGCCAACTATTCCTCTGGCCTTCGTCAGGTAGTAATCGTGACGGGATAGGAATTCTGAATCTCCTAACTGCATCCACTGCAATTACTGCCTTCCATAGCTGTTGTCGTCTCACCACGTTTTAGGCAAGTAAGCTTCTGGCCGGTTTTGAGTAGGATTGAAACCATTATCCTCAAACAATTCTAACCTGGAACCGTAGAGATTCAATGTATCAACTGCGCCAATGGCCTTGAAGGGACGATCAAGGTTGATTTTTTGGTCTTAGGAATTCATGTTTATTTAATATCTAATCATCCATGGTCGGGTTCGTATCAAATGGTATATAATATTTTTAAATTGGAATTCATTATTGAGATGAGTATTATTTTTATTAATTTTATTTAATACAGACTATTATCCTCATCTTTTTCTTAGTTGTTTCACAACGTTTCGGCTAACTATTCCTCTGGCCTTCATTAGGTGGTAATTGTTTCGTTGATTTTAAAATTAAAATTTTCTTGCATATGTCATAAGTACTACTTTTCGAAGGGTAGATGGAGGACAAACGAACAATCGGATATTTGACAGCTGAACATGTGCATTGGAATCGGTGGTTTTCAGTATTTGCTGCAGTATTATTTAGTAGAATTTTTGTTTTATTACATAAAACAATTTAATTAATAAATAGTTTTTATCTGCTTTCAGCGTCATGAAAAACATATTTGAAAAAGTTATTTATCATATCTATATTGTCGCGACGGGATGATAGATTTATCTTTTCTTGGATAAGTAATCTTAGAGATAAAGTAAAACTGAAGATAATCCTTGACAAAGATTAGATTAATCTTTCAACAGCTGTCGACAAATGATAATCTTATTCACTGTCCAAGCAACCGATCTATGTGACTTATTTGCTGACCTTTACAACTGGCCAGCTACATTCTGTATCACTATATCGATAGATATCGACAGACTGACCAACATATGTGGCCATATTTCGACATTTAATAAGCTTACTTTAACACTGCAACAGATTAATTGAAAGATCTGAGAATATTTCAGTTCGTTTGGTTTAACAGCGTGGATAAAGAGGGCTGAAACATTTGAAATCTCGAAAGATTATATAAGTTTTAAAACGACTATATGTAGATACAGAGATTTAATCTTCCATTTACAAAGTAGATCTTATGCACAAATGTCTATATATATATATATATATATATATATATATATATATATATATATATATATATATATATATATATATTTATACTAGCATTTCAGCCCGGCATTGCCCGGGTGTTTGGAGGTGTATGCTGAGCAAAAAAAAAAGAGTAATTTTTTTTTAATTTGACCCCTATTATGACCCCTTATAATTTATAGTTTCGGGCTCAAATCACTTTATTAAGTTAGATCCAGGTTCAAGGAACCTATATCTAAAATTTCAAGTGTCTAGACCCAAAATTGTCGGAGGAGTTTGGTAGAGTTCTTAAAGGTCAAATCGTTGAAATTTGACCCCTTAACAGCCAAATTTCTGGCTAACATCCGTCACATCGATTTTCCCAAATCTCAGTATCCGGTATTTCAAATTTCAAGTCTATAGACTAACAATTGACAGAGTTATTGCGTAGGGAAATGTACACAGACAGACAGACAGACAGACAGACAGACACGTTCACTTTTATATATATATATATATATATATATATATATATATATATATATGGAAACGGCGCTAACTTTATGCAGGTTTCATCGGCTTCCTCCAAATGGGAGTATAAAATTCGCAAGCGATTTCGATAGCATATATATTCCCGTTAGAGGAGAAGTCGACGCAACACTTGCAATGGGGTGTTCATGTCCTCCTATTTACAGGGCCTGGAATTTCCAAATTGATCACCCATCTGGTAATGACCAGGCTCAACATTACTTACCTTCGGTAATCTTACGAGAACCGGTGTGTCAACATGATTATGCCGAACTATATATATATATATTAACCGTTACAAAGGTTTTTACTTGTATTTAATAAATAAACAAAAAAATTATAATTTCATTAATTGAAATGTATAAAATAATATGGTCATGAAAATATAAACTTTTTACTCGATATAACCTCCATTAGCATCCACAAGCTGCTGCAAACGTTTGGAGAATGCTCTGCAGGAGTCACGAATGACTCGTTTGGGTATTTTCTCCTATTCATGGGCCAGTTCCTTTTTGAGCGCGTCCAAACTGGTGTGGTTTGTAGCTGAAACTTTGCTCTCCAAGATTGACCAGATTGCAAAGTCCAGTGGGTTTAGGTCTGGAGATAATGGAGGGCATTTTGATTACATTCTCTGTCAGCCATTCCTGCGTCTTTTTCGCTCCATGGGCAGGTGCAGAGTCATGCTGGAATGACCAACGCCTGTTTTTGAAATACTTTTGCGGCTAGGGCAACAATGCAGACTCAAGAATGGATATGCGATAATTTTCCTGGTTCAATTTGATGCCATCATCCACAAAAACAAGAGGACTTCTTTCCGTCTCTGTTACCGCTGCCCAGATTATCACTGAGGGGGCACCTTGCCTCCGAGTAACCACGCGAGACTCGGCTTCACTTTTACACGACCAAATCCGATCATTTTGGATGTTAACGTGCTGTTGGACGTCGAATTTCTTTTCGTCACTGAAAACCAAGTTAGGAAGCGTGCCAGAAGTGATGCGAGATCAGATGAGCTCAGTTCTTTGCGCACGTTTCTCGATAGAACTTGCAGATAACAGTTACTTCTAATTGTGTTTGTTCGCAGATGTTTGGAGATCAGTGTGGAAAATCGTAGACATCGTTGAGACTTTACCCTCTTTAGCAAGATTTCTGAGGGATCTTCTTGGGGTCTTCCTAAGCTTCTCTCTTGTGGATTTTACCAGTTTTGGAGTCCTGGCAGAACGAGGCCGACCTTGACCAGGTTGATTAACAATGTTACCAGTCGATTTGAACCGTTTAAGTGTCCGCCAGACCAACATTCTGTTGATATTTAAGGTCTTTGCTATGTCAGATGCTGTCTTCCTAGATTTGAATAGCTCTACAATGGCGGTTCTTTTTTGTAAATCCTGTGGCATTCTGATCAAAACTAAAGTTTAAGTTATAGCTTAGATTTATACACCTGAAAACATAAAAAATATAGATAATTTGTTAAATATAGAAAATAAAAGAATCTCGTAACGGTAAATTTTGAACACCCTATATATATATATATATATATATATATATATATATATATATATATATAAATTATATATATATATATATATAAATTATATATATATATATATATATAAATTATATATATATAAATTATATATATATATATAAATTATATATATATATATAAAATATATATATATATAAATTATATATATGTATATATATATAAATTATATATATATATATATATATATATAAATTATATATATATAAATTATATATATATATATATATATATATATATATATATATATATATATATATATATATATATATAAACGGTTGGATTGAATTAAGTATTTCAAAATAATAATTTTTAGGGGGTATAATGAAATTTTATAAAGTCTACTATACCCCCTAAAAATTATTATTTTGAAATACTTAATTCAATCCAACCGTTTTTACTAACACATGGAAACCCTTAAATAGTTACCTAAAAAAAGAAATCAGCTGAAATGAAATGTTTCTCATACTTTAAGTTAGAGTTATCATCTGTCATTGCCCTTGATTTAAGGACATGATGCTCTGAATAACATACATAAATCTTATTTCTCTCGCCTGATTAGGAACGATTAGATTTTTAATAAATCAATTCACTCCGAAACATTAGAACGTTTAATGTAGAGAGTATGTAATACTTGTCTATATAAATAAAGCAAAATTATATATACATATATACATATACATATACATGCATATATATATATCCTTCCCACTACTGTGAAATGTGGAATCGCCTACTGTCACCAGCGATAATGCGACGCTTTTTGTTCAAGAGAACAAGGCACTCGTCCATAACAGAAATTGTCTATATCAGTCTTCTTTTTTGCCGATTACTTTGAGTGTATTGAAATTGAGTTTCAATTTCAGTTCAAATTACTGGACTCTGAAATCACACTAAAATACCGTCGTCATAAACTGACACAGTCCGCTTATGGAGACAACATTGATATATAAAAATAATGAACGTTACATAATTGATCATTTAAATCAAGGTCAACGGGATTTATTGTCCTGATGATAACATTAATAACTCCGCAATATCTCTGCATTGTAATACAGATATATTTTTCAGCTTATCAAGATTACACACACACACACACACACACACACACACACACACATATATATATATATATATATATATATATATATATATATATATATATATATATATATATATATATATATACATATTTCACCTCCCGAGTTATGAGAAAAAACACTCTACAATTGGATGAAATTTCTAAATGCCGCGGGAGGTTTTCCTCGATATATATATATATATATATATATATATATATATATATATATATATATATATATATATATACTAGCAAAAGTACCCGTCGTTTACTGGATTCAAGACAGCCTACAGAAAATGGACTCTGATTTATGAGAGTATGATAGGTTATGAAACGGAAGGATTGTAAATTTGGGTTGAATTTGAGGGTATCAAAACCAAAGCAAAATATGATGAAAATAAAAATAAAATAGATACACCCCATAATTTTATTATACAATACCTGTTCACACTGAAACACTTATCACAATATTCTGTGGATCTATATTAAAAAAAACCTTTTTAAACTTTGTGACATATTTCCAGTCGATGGAGGTCAGGTGCGAACGAACACCCCATAATTTTATTATACCATATTTCTTCAAACTGAAACATAATTATCAAAGTATACTTACGCAGATAGATATGAAAAGTCTTTATTTAAGTTTGTGCCTATTTCCATTCTATGGAGGTCAGGCGCGAACGCAGACCCCACAATTTTATTATACCATCCCTATTTAAGTTGAAACATACTCATCAAAGTATTCTTATGTACATCTATCAAAAACACATGTAAACGTTTTTTTTTTCAATTTTTTTGATTTTTTATTTCCATTCTTTGTGGGCGAGGCGCGAACGCTGACCCCACAATTTTAATGAACCACCGTTCTGCCAGATCAAACATACCCATTCATGTGTCTCGATACATCTTCTATCATTATATGTAATCAGTTTTTAGAATAGTCAACCATATAGGAGTCTATTCGTGACCAGACACACACACACAGAGATATTCAGCTTTATATATATATATATATATATATATATATATATATATATATATATATATATATATATATATATATAAATTATGCTCTATTCTGGCGGTTGGGATGAGACCAAATGTCATTCTATACGGCGAACAATTAATGGGTTACTGAGCATCAAAATGATCGGTTCTACACTATAAGGATGCTCTTAGGTGGGATAGTATGTCGAATTGAATCAATTGGTAATCCGTGATCAAAGACCACTGAAGTCAGAGAAGTGTTGTAAAAGTCTGCCCCAAAAATAGTGAGAAGATGAAATGCCAGCAGTAGACAAAAAAGAGACCACAAACGAAAGAGGGCTGCAACCGAACATCTAGAACAATACACGACCTACATTTGTTGCAACCGTAACAGAACATGCTGACCCAGGATAGGCTTTCATAATCACAGCAGACGATACAATTTGGTAACAAACTAATGTTATTCGCAGAAATCAATTTTGTCTCCTGACGCAGTCAGATGCCAACAGCATAACACACACACACACACACATATTATTTTCACAGCCAGACAAAGTCGCAACTCACAAGATCCAAGAAAGTTAACAAACCGGAAGTCCAGTCCAAGACACAGGTTTCGCCCTCATTTGAGCTCATCAGTTAGACACTCCTAAACTCGGGACTTGAAACCCGAGCACTTTGCATGCTAGGCATGCAGTCTATTAACCGAGGCAACACGCCACACGCACAGAAGAATGCCTATTAACTTACACAAATCAAACAATCCGCGACATAGATCCGTCAGTGGAATGAACTAACATTATATTGAACAAGAGGAACGTGGTCATCCAGCCAGCAATACCCCAAGCCGACATCTCAAAGTAGGAATTTCATACTCCTAAGGACAATGCCACCACGACAAGCCAACATAGCGAGCAATCAGTAATAGAATTTTCAGAATGTAAGAATATATATATATATATATATATATGTATACCAGCACACGACCTGTATTTATTAAGAATTAACGAAAACTCAGCAAACGTCTCCTTACATGTATTTCTGCATGAAAAGAGTTTATTCATCTTAGCAAAGCAGGCGAAACAATCGACTGACATTCAAGAAACACGTTAAAGAGAAACGGCGATTAAGAAAATAAAAAGACACCACGTATTAAAAAACGTAACATGAATGTATAACTTTATTTATTTTGTATTGAAAGTAATTAGCAGTGATCGGAATTATAGAAACATTACACCCAGCCCATAACATGGTATCTGACGTTTAAATCATATCAGCTATAGATAAAATCCTTACTTAGAAATGAATTAGCAACATTGAGCATGTAATTAACTTGATGACATTTTTATTCAGAAATAATTGCAAATGTTAATAGCTTGATTGAACAGAGAGTAACGTGTGAGTTTGATGAAGTGTTTGTGTTAGACGAACTGAATTCGAAACTTGCATATACATACTACAAGAAAACCTGTCGATTCTCAGGACTGAATAAGAATCAACAAATGTCCAACACCGCTAAAGAGACACGTCACTGTATTATTTATCAAGAACTCTAAATCACAATTATATATATATGTCTATATATATATATATATATATATATATATATATATATATATATATATGCGTGTGTGTGCATGTACTAGCAGAAGACCTGCTGCTGCTCGAGATTTAATAAGAGTCAATAATATTACACTCCACTAAAAAGACAAGTCACTTTATTATCGACCAAGAACATAAAATCATGAATTTTCTACAACACCAAATGGGTATATATATATATATATATATATATATATATATATATATATATATATTATTTTTTTTACAAGGGTGTCACCACTTATCAAGGCCCAGAGGCCACTCGAGGATAAGGGTTAATAGGTATACATTAGTCATTGTGATTTTAGCATAGTAAACAGTGGGAATTTTGTAACTTGGATTACTTAGAGGGACGATATATATATATATATGTATATGTATATATACATATATATATGTATATATGCATATATACTAGGAGAAGACCTGCCCTTGCCCACTATTTAATAAGGATCAACGAATGTTCCACACCACTTAATAGACAAGCCACTTTATTATCGACCAAGAACATTAAATCACGATTATATATATATATATATAATACTTGTTAATTGTTATATAAACATGCTCACATCCCGCTGCTACAAATAGCCACTTGTTTCAATCAAACAAGATATCATCAGGCAGCAACTTGACTATTCAAAAGTTCAATGAATAATCTGATTGACTATTCAAAAGTTCAATGAATAATAAGATTATTCATTGAACTTTTGAATAGTCAAGTCGCTGCCTGATGATATCTTGTTTGATTGAAACAAGTGGCTATTTGTAGCAGCGGGATGTGAGCATGTTTATATAACAATAAACAAGTATTATCAGCTCTTTTTATTGAGCACTATCTAACAACCTCGTTGAATTCATTAGTCCATTACTTTTGAATATAATAAAAAACCGAATATATATATATATATATATATATATATATATATATAGTCTTTGAAGTTTTTAACATTTGAAACTATACAAAAAATTATTTTTTATCATTCGTTAAAAAAAAAACATCTAGTCAGTAAGTCATTTAATCACCTGCAATCACTGCATCAACTCTCTCAAATTTACTATAATACCAATTTTTTTTATTTTTCACGGGATCATCAGTTGTTTACCATGAAACACTGTTTCGGGGATTTAAAAACAAAACAGTGTATTACATCATGGCTCCCCAGCAGTGTTGATCAAACACCACCACCCTTAATCTTAGGAAGAAGACAAGTTACAAAATTTTTTATCCAATTTCCTATTCTTAATTGCAATTACTAACCTTTTCATAGTATAAAAATGAATTTCTTACCTGTGCGATTCATCAATTTCCACATTTAAAATGGATATATTTTTTAATTTATCAGTCTTGTATTTATAAGCTTTGGATTAATCCATTTAACTACTTATCACCCCCACTATAATTAGTAGTTTGTATATTTATATTCTTATTTATTTAAAATTAGATATATAAAGGTTAAAAATATTTTATTTTTACATATATACATTTTTTTTATATATATAAATTTATTATATGTAATTATAAATACATTTATACATTGCTAATATAGTTTTGGATTTCCTTTATTAATATAGTCTGGTTTATCTTTAACGATTCAAAAGCATAAGGATAACGAACAAATGCTTTATTTAACTGTTTAAATATTTTATTTTTATCTCCACCTTGTTTTATCATCCTTATTACTAAGCTAGAAACTGGTGGTATAAAATCTGTTAATTTTAGAGTAACGCGAGCTATTCTCAAAAACTCTGACATAATGGTTCCATAAAACACAAAAACAGGGCAGGTGCTATCCTTATGGGGCATACGTACTATTTTAAAGGGGAATTCGTTTCTTTTATCAAATATTTTATAAAGAAAAATCCCATCCTCAATTTTTATATCTAAATCCAGAAATGTAGCCTGTTGTCCTCTATGTTCACAATTCAATTTTAGTTCGTTTGGATATATAAGATGTTTATTTTTTTCGAATTCATCATTATCGTTTATGCATATAAGGTCATCTATAAATCTCCTACACCCATGAAAGTTATATGTTTTAGATATATCTGTTTTTAATAATGATGACATATATATATACTCGAGTCTATGTAAATACAAATTTGCCCAAAATGGTGCCGGATCCAATCCCATTGGGATACGTATCGTTTGGAGTAATATTTTATTTCCTATTTGAAAATAGCATTCTTTAATAAGATGACTTACAAGCATTTTTAAAATACCTTTAGAAATACTAGTTTTGCTTTTTTTATTTTTACACCAGAAAGCTTTAGAGTTTGAAAAGTCTATATATTTACCTTTTCCACCTTGAAAAGCCAAATCTACAGTATCATTTAATTCTTTTATAAGTTTTTTGTGCGGAATTTTAGTATATAGCGTACTAAAATCATAAGTAGCTATAGATTTTGCTTTTATTCTGGAATTTATTTTATCTAATTTTTCTTTCACTGGTTTGGAATTATTTACTACCCAAAATAGATTTATATTACTATAGAATTTACTTTTACGGTGAAAATTATTTATTTGATTTATAATTAATTTAAATATTTTAGATATAGCTTTACTTAGAGGTTTAGTGATGCACGTCTTTGAACCTACAATAAATCTAGCCCCAACTGGATTTTTATGCATTTTAGGTATCCAATACATACATGGAAGATTTTTGTGTTTATCTTCTAACTTTAATCCTACTTTTTCATTAATAATACTATTATTCAAAATAATGCTATCTAAATTACTATTACTTACTTTATAAGTATCCGAATCGTTTCCTATAAGTCCTACTTCTATCAATAAACGTTGTATATAATATTTTTTACATATAAAGGCTATATTGTTTGCCGCTTTATCTATAGGAACTATTACGAACTTTTCTTGAAGTATTTTAAGTTCCTCCCGTATTTCTGATTTTTTTTAAAAGAGGATTGGTTTTTCTAGGGTGTTTAAATTGTTTTATATGTTTAACCTTTTTATTTACGCATTCAAGTATACTATTTTTCCATGCATCAAACGTAGACTGTGCTAATTTATATTTCTTTACCATAGACATAATAAAACCTTCTAGTGCTTTAGTTACTTTTTTAACGCATTTACTGTAATTTAGGCATTCAGGTTCTCTATAATTTGGACCCTTACTAAGTAGTTTTCTTAATTTAGGATTATTTACTATATTTAAATCTCCTTTAATTACATGTTTTATCTCATTATTACAGAACAGAGAGGAATTACATTCACATTCTGGAATATTTATATTATTATCTTTTATATTTATATGTTCTACCGTTTTCTTATAATTAAAAATCTTATTACGTATTGTTGGCCCTAGTTTATATGTAACTATTGGTTTTTGATCTTTTTTCTGGAACTCATTTGGTAGTAATTGAATATTTTTTTGTTTATTAAATATTTTAGGTAAATTTACATCATCAAAACCTTTATTTTCATACAAAACTACACAAACATTTTTAGGTTTCTTTTTTATATCGTTCACTGGTGGCTTATATAATTTAGTGTCAATTATATCTAGAATATATTCATACCATTGAATGAAATAGTCCTTCTTATATATCATATCCGGTTGTAATAATATTTTAGATGCTATTTCCTTCAAAACTTTCTTTTTTGTTTGATTAAGCAATTTTCTTATATAATTGAACGACTCATAAATTTTATTAATAATGATATCTTTAATTTTACTAAAAAACTCCTCGCATGAAATAACTGATTTTCTATTATTTCTATTAACATGAGTTCTATCTCTAATACCGTAGCGAGGCAAAGCTGGATATAATCTACCTATAATTTCAGAATCTTGTAGGTTATTTTTTTTAACTTTAATATTCAACCCATATGGGTAAATTACTCGCATTTTTTTAATTATATCGTCTTCCTTATCCTGACGCATCCTTAGGATATCGTTATCTACATTACCTAGACTATTATATCCATTGCATTTAAATTTTTCAATTATTTGTACGGAAAAAGACGACTGACTACAGGTTTCTTTAAAATGTTTAACAACATGAATACATCCCTTAGTGCTAGTCCTATGCAAATTCATGCGTTTATTTAGAGGCATTACAGTTTCTCCTACGTATTGTAAATTACAGTTTTTACAGGACAACAGGTAGACCAAATTTTGGGACCTACATATATATATACGTTGTTTTTAAGGGCTTACAGTGCAGGAATGTACAGTTGATTGACAGCGTAGAGAGCAGATATGCGTTTATCCACTGGGGGTGTAGTGATGCACTCGAAAGGGCCTATGTTGAAAAAAAAGGAAGAAAAACAAACAAATCAGGTAAATAAATAACAATATTATTTTATTTTTTATTATGTATTTGTTTATCTGCTCAGAAGAACTATATATTCCCGCATTCAAAAACACATTTTATCCGTAAAACACTGCTTCAAGCAAACTACGACATACTTCTCATATATATATATATATATATATATATATATATATATATATATATATATATTAGAAGGATTTTATAAAAACAAAAAATATTCTACATCACGAGCTTTGTTGAAATTCTGTCGCTTAGTTTATAATCATATGTGACCATCGATCAGACATAGCTAGTTCTCGAACTATGGCGGTCCGTCTGCTATTCCTAAATTTGAGTTGAATTTGTCGCTATGCATTATTTTATTATTATTCAATCGAATAATTAAATATAGTCTGAAAGAAATTCAATAGAAATACTTACATTCATAAATTTACCTGTCTACTTGTGCGTCAGGTTGTGCGAGATTAAGCCATCATTAAATTTTAATGTCGAGATTTGAGATCATCTTACCAGAACGCAGGAAGGAAAATGACTTGAACTGCGCATGCGTAGTAAGTTCATTAAATATGAAATATCTTTTCGTCCATTTTTATGGCAGATAATGAATTCAGCTTTCAAGCGTTGGCCACCAGCTGATACGGAATGTTGAAACGATGAGAAATGGAGTAAAACGCAGGTACGAGATGCAGAGATGCACGGTGGGCCGAATGGAAAAAGAAAAATAGAAATAAATAAAGTGTGAGTGTAGAAGTAAAGAAGGACTATCTAGAGGAGTTTTTTCTTTTTCTTAAAAGATAGCTTAGAAAATATCACGCATGAATAAAAAAGAGGGGTAGTATAGTAAGGCGGGGATATATGTAAATGGGAGTGGAATCGGATTACAAAAAGATAATGAAGAAATAGAACAACAGCAGAGAAAATATATTAGCTGATGATGATGATGATGATGATTATGATGATGATAAAGACAAAATGATATAACTGTATAACGTATACTGTATAACGTATACTGTATAATGTATACTGTATTAAGGAGATGCAACCAAATTATTTATTTCAGACAATTTAAATTAATCTGTTTTCTAGTTTGACTTTACACAAACAACAACGCCCAAATGAAACTCTCCAGCAAAAGAAATAGACAAGAAATGAAGAGGGAGGGGAAAGAGAGAAAAAAGGCCAGACATTATTTCCTTTATAGAATGTAAACTAGAAAGTTTTTTTCTGTCATATATTCAAGCGTAGATGTGAAACTCGAACCTGGTACCCATACGACAACGTGTATGAACACCCTCCACCCTCAGGATAACTGTCCTTCTATTTTGTGCCAAATATCAGTTTATTAGGCACCAGCGATAACAAGAATGTACATTTGTCCCCTTGTGGTAATGGCTGCCAAAATATCACAACGTCCTTATGATAGGAATGACACCTTATTCTTAATAATAGAAGACGAAGAGAACCTTAGCAAAGAACGCACCTCTATTGTAAGTAAAATGACAGCTGTTATTTATTCTTTCTCTTATTATTCTAATTTGTTTGTGGTGGTATAGACACATTAACCAAATTATTTTTTTTTAGACAACTTAAATTAATCTGTTTTCTAGTTTGACTTAACCCAAAGAACAATCTCTAGATGAAACTCCCCAACAAAAGAAATAGGATTGAAGGGCGGGGGGGGGGGTAGAAGAGAGGAAAAATATTGAAATAAGAATCCAACAAGTCTTTACTACCAGCGACCAAACTCAACAGTGTAAGCGAAACCTATCTTCAAAACCATTGCCACAATCTACTTATTTCGACTTTTACTAAGTACAATAGTATTTTTCTTTGTTCTGTGTGTATGTGCTCTGTCTTTTCATGTCCTTTTTGTATTGTGATAGTGCGCCATAACCCCCATATACATGAAAGGTATACACTATCCCTGTGTCAGAGCAATAAGTGACACAATTCCGGGCTTGGTTTTGCCACAAACACCACAATATGAAAAATGTCAAATACAAATAACATAGACTGTGAGACTCAGAAGAAAGATCTGGGTATCATGATCGGCATGGGCTCCCTCGGTGGCCAGCATGGGGGACGTGGTTGTCATCCTACGAATATTGGCGCACTTTCAACTTTCAGAAACACAGAAAACACAACCGATGAACAGGTATCATTTCTCATTCTAGCGACCAAAATGATTTAAAAAACTGCCAAGATAACCAACAAAAAAGAAAACCCCGAAAGAAGAAATGTACAATGAAGGAGAATAGTCTTGTAATAGAAGCCATCCCAAATGTAGATATGGAGGTTTTCGGAAACGAATGAAAGAGCCATGGGACCTATCCAGTGACTACCATACGACAGAACAAAGGATAGCGGAACAAGCAAGACTGATACTCAGGAGAGGCTGGCTCTCAAAACTGAAACTTACGAGAATACAACAAAAAATAAATAGTGAAATTGAGCTTGTAGCATCCCCCACTGCAACCACACATTTAGAAGCCCCCATAAGTAGAAACAGCACAAACGGTTGACATACAAATACTAGATTCTACAAACGAAGAAATCGAGAATAATAACACGGAGATAACAGAGGATGACGCAGAAGGAAAGGAAAAAATAATACAGTTTATGAACGAGGATAAAATAAAGCTCCCAAATTAAGGAACCAAGAGCAGAAGAAATTAAAAACAGAAATAGAGAAGATTAATAAGCTGTGGCTATACAGTCGGAAATGGCGTTGCCTCTCCAGATAAAGGCCTTGGCGTGTTATAAGAAGACTTGCTTTAACCAGTTACCAGGGTCGCCCTTTCGGCGTAGCAAACAAAATCCGACGGAATGGCAAGCCAATACGGTCGGAGCCATCGGGAGTTACCAGAAAGGCTGTTGCAGTGCCTCACCATTCGCTTATCGAGACTCCAATTCAGATTTTTGTGAGGCTTTACTCCCTTTGCCTTTGCTTTTGCAAATTTATAACCAAGGCTATGGCGCTATTTACCCCCATAATATATATATATATATATATATATATATATATATATAATATGTATGTATATGTATATATGTATATATATATATATATATATGTGTGTGTGTGTGTGTGTGTGTGTGTGTGTGTGTGTGTGTGTGTGTGTGTGTGTGTGTAAAAGAACGTGTTCTTACAAAATCGATTATCGAAGATGTTAAAATATGATTACGATCAATTGAATAGGATTGACATAAACTTTAGTTTTTATTCATAGTTCGTTTGTCGTTGTTGAAGAACAAACATAGTAGGAGAAGGTATTTAAAGGTGAAAGGAAGCGTGACTCAAGAACAATTATAAGAAACAAAGAAAACAATTTAAAAGAAGAAAAGGAAAAAAAGAAAACTGAAAAATTAATTACAAAATAGAAATATTTAAACTGGACGTTGGTGACACTGATGCTAGTCACCGTAATCAAGGGCTGTCTGCATTTTTTTCCTTTTAAAGGAGGATGAACGTTCTAACCAAGGTCGCTTAGCAACATTTCCAACGCTGGTTTTCTAATATCTTAAATGTCTTCGTATTTGCTAAATGAGGCTACATTATCTCTTCTTTTTTAATTAGCACCTTTTATGAAGAGGCCGAATTGTGAAGCCACCTCAATATTTTAGTAAAAAAGAATAATAATAATAATCTACGATATATGATTTTGACTTTACATATTTTAAAATTATGAAGTTTTTTCGAGAAAAACAGTACCACTTTAAATAAATACATTTAAGGTGGCATTTAGTTTTATTGATTTGAAAATATTTAGCTGACAATTATATTCACTGAAAGTCGACAGAGAATTTGTTTAAAAAAAAAATAAAGCTTTACGATTATAAAAAAGAGAGACATGTTCGTCTTTTTTATTGAATAATAATTATTTTAACAAATCAATGAAAACATCATTTGTAAACAGTACCGACCGGTATTAATCATTTAAATCGGAATACTTTAAGTAACAATAAATTATACACATGTAGAAAGTATCGTTGCATATAAAATCGGTCCCGCTAACCATCATCATCATCATCATCATCATCATCATCATCATCATCATCAAGATAATAATGATAATAATAATGATAATATCAATAATAATAACAATAATAATAACAAACATAGCGACAATAGCAATAAGAATAATGAAAACAAACTCTCCCTGTACCTTAGCTTTCCTTTTTTGTTGTGACACCAAATAAGTGAGGAGGGTCAAAGAGATTGGGAAGACCGATGAGGGTAAGCACATATTGGACCTACACTGAACGTGTCTGAAAAGGACTGGAACCTTGGAGTGGTTTATTGTAACTCAAATCTCAGTAAAGACAAATAGTCACTGCCATCGAGAAAAAATGTTGACGGCTGTTGCGATGATGCAAATTTATTTACAAAGGTTTTCGAAAGACGTAGAGAATACTGGAAATTTGTCACACAGAGTACAGAGAACACCACAGGTTGTTCTCAGAAAGAAGTCTTTGATGGTGGCCTATTTGAAACTCTTAGTGAGTAAATAACAATAAGAAGTCTAATAATAATAATAATAAGAAGAAGAAGAAGAAGAAGAACAACAACAACAACAACAACAAAAATGATAGGTACATAGAGAAAATCGGTACAGTGAGTGCAACCTTCTGTCCAATAAGACAATGACATTCTGCATCTAGTCTGATGCATTGCAGCGTCTGCTGCGGCCACAACGTCGAAGCTGTAGTTTTTTCTCTAAATGCAGACTTGGGCGAATGATGAGAGAACTAGGTTTGCCCAGATCCCTCTCTCCGCGTTACAAACAAAATCCGACGGAAACGCAAGCCAATACGGCTGGTGGCAACGCAGCTGCAGGAATTGCCGAAACGGTGTTGCAGTACTTAACCATCGGCCTATTGGGATTCCAAACCGAATTTTTTGTTAGGGTTTACTTCCTTAGCTATTGCTTTTACTAAGGCATCCACAAGGCAAAGGAGCTATTTGACCATAGTTTGAGAAAATTAGAAAATATTTCTAATATTTACGAAAACAATCATCGTAGATATAATAACGTCAAAATAAAAGCGAAATCTTTATGTGATTCTTCTTTAAAAAAAAAAAAACTCGGGCGAAAGAAACGCGAATTCCATAACAGTAAAAATTTGAAAATATTTCCAATTTTAACGAATATAACGGAGATCCTCATCATCGTTATGTTTAAACCTTAAATCAGTATAATACCAGTAATTATATCGACACAAAACCTTGTAGCAAGACTAGGATAATTTGAATAAGAGGAAAAACTGACATTCTACAGCAAACTGTCATGATAAAAACAGCTGAAGTCTGAAGGAAAATGATTGAGTATTGTATCTAACCCACATAAACTATGAACAGTAACCAGCCACAAGGAAACTGCAACAGAAATAAAATAATCAAAGCGGACTGAAACTAAAAACATCTTATCTTATATAAATAATAAATAATCAAATAAAAATAAACAAGTGAATAAAAATAAAGCATAAAATAAATAGATAAATAGCATTTAGTCTCAACTAATACTACGCAAAATAGCTGCGATGGGTCAGTGAGGATGGAAAGACCGAGAAGGAAGAGCACTAATCAAACCATCACTAAAAAAAGTGCAAACGGGCTCAGAGCATCCATCCATCCAGCGCGGTCGTAGCCAAGATTTAACTCACTACACGAGTTTATATTGTAATTTAAATCTTGTCGATAGCTGAATACTTTGTGCTTTACCAGAGCTATCAAGGGAATTTTTATCGTGACGCCATCACGAGATGGGGTGCTTACCACGGCTTAAGAGAGTCCCGTCTCACCTCAAGAGAATTATAGACTGCGCCAGTTTTTCAACCTGGTATTTTACCTCGCGGTACATAAAGCGCCTCGCCTTGCCAAATGGTCACCCATCTGGTACTGGCCAGGCTCAACGTTGACTAACTTCGGTGATCTGGCGAAAACCGGTGTGTCAACGTGATTTTGCTGTATAAAACCGGTGTGTCAACGTGATTTTGCTGTATAAAACCGGTGTGTCAACGTGATTTTGCCGTATAAAACCGGTGTGGCAACGTGATTGCTCAGAGCATGATGAGGCTTATTGAACTCAACCCCAGTAGAAAGTTAATAGTCTTAAGTGAGTTAATGTCCTGTATGAGAAGTCCTGCTAAGTAAAATAATAAGAAGAATAAAAATAGTAAGAAGAAGAAGACGAAGAAGAAAAACAAGCAGAACAAGAAGACAGTTAAGAAATATAAATAAAATAAGAAAATATAAAACCACGCGACTTTTAAAAATAGGGAGAAAATAAGATGGAAAGGAAAAAGGAATAATTGTAAACAAGGATATAGATGAAATTAAGTAATGTTTATGATCGGCCATGCCGGATCCCTCAGATTCATGTTTGATACAAATGATCCCCCCACACACACACACATCAAAATGGTTGAAGACGGTTTTGTAGCCCATAATGAATCAAAGATAAAAGATACTGAGCATCGATCTGTTGGCCTGGTGACGTCAATAACGCGCCAAACCAACTCTTATAGATGTTTTTAATTTTCGTCCATTTTTTTTTCTTTTCTTTATTTTCAGAAACACTATATTTTATGACTATAAAGTTATTGTTTAACTTGTTGTTTGCTTGGTGCGTTCATTCTTTTTTTTATATTTCTTTTATTCTTTTGGTAACTCGTTCATCTGATCACCCCACTTTTTACCATCCCTTCATTCAATGGAGTCTGTTGGCATGCTACGTATGTTCCGTTTACTTATGTGTCGGTTAGTATAAAAACGGAAAGACGAAAATAAGTTCAAAGCAAAACGATATAGCAAGCAATTCATTACTGACTGAGCGGTTCGAAATTGGAAAGATGGTCGTATTGAGTGCGGGTTTTGCGTGCGTTGTATTCTCTCCAAACATGATGTATTCAAATTATGGAATTCTCCTCAAATGTAAACAGCATTTGCTATCATATAGAAAAATCTATTTAGTAAAGGAAATAACTACAATGACTTTTGGGAATTGTTTCCCTCGTCTCTCAGCTGCGAAAATCCATGATAGGGCGAAAGAAATTCTTGCATTTGTGATAAAGTCTTTGGAAACAGTGCCAACAATAGAATTAAATTAGTTACAAATATTATTCTGACAAAAGCGTTAGTTGTTTTTGAAATTTTTTAAATGTTCTAGAGATTTGATACTGGTTTTGTTAAAATGTGCTTCAGCGTTGTGCCTCTCTGTCGTATTAATGGGACAAAACTTGTGTGTTGCTTTGACGTACAATTTGCAAAAGAATATTATTTAAAAAAAAAAATAAGTGTCTAATTTGACTCATTTTTAGTTAAGTTTAAGCTAGTTTATGTTCTTCCTTTAGTCCTTTTAAGTCCATCACTTAGCTAGGGTGGGTGGGATCATTAGGCCTCGTTTTTAATGTGTCAGTTCTCAATTGCGGTGTTTGCCACCCTAAGTTTAGTTTTTTTTTAATTCTATTACCTGTCTCAAATAAGGTGACTAATCACTTAATTTTCCAATGATGCTGGTCTTTTTTAAATAATGAAGCGTTCAGATCCAGATAACTTTTAAAACGGACAAATTGATGTATCTGCCACAGTTTTCTAATGATTGACGTCTATTTTATAACATGATTTATTATTGTAAATAATCATTTTTATTGCCGTGTATATAAATATTTTTAATGTCTCATTGCTCGTTGCATATAGTTAAAATATGTGTTTTAAGTAGGTTAGACAAAGTATAAGTTCTTATTATGAAGGATCTATGCGATGATCGGTGTATAGTTTAAACGTAGTATTTGGATGATAAAAGAGAGGCTGTAAAATCTAGCAAGTTTAGATAGCATCAGTTCGTCATGACCGGCCTTTACCCTCTCCCCATTTTTCGGTCTTGTATCAAATTTGTGTATGAAAAATCTTCACTTTTTAATAAGAATAAGTACTTACTGCGAATGTGAACATGCAGGTATTATAATTTCACTTAACCCATAGCGACAATTATAACTTCTCGACAGCTGATGAATAAATTCGAGTAGTTGTTTTTGTTAACGAACTAAAAAACAATCAATACTCAGTCAGCCTTTATTGGCTATCTCTACAAGATGTATACCATATGCACATTAGTAAAATTTCGGTTACGGTAAGTACCTCGATAGTTTCGGGAGAGTAGAATTAATTTAAGCGGATCATTTCTAACCGGATAAAATCGAATATCATTATATTGCCAGAATTGGGAAACGTTAAGCTATGTATCTGCACTTCTCATACGAAGAAATATGTTGAAAACAATTAGAAAGATTCAAATAACATTATGTCAATATACAGAACGCTTAATACAAATTGTACAAAATCAACACTAAAGAAACAACAATCATGGGTATATTATCACTACTGATAAGAATAATAAATAGCTGTACCTACCCAACCTTGCAAAATATTAGGTTAGTGCAAAAATAATGTCGTTTTTTGACGTTCAACTATATATAAAAAAGACATTTTTGCATCACCCTAATATGTTGACTTGCAATTTATTTTGCTTTTCTTAATTCCTTCCAGAAAATACTCTATCCAAATCAGAATCAGTGTAAAAATAACGCCATTGTTCAAAGGAGTAAAACTCATCAATACAAAGTTACTTCTCCTTGACGGGAAAAAATATTTGGAAAAAAAACGCGTTAATTATAAGACCTGATTCTTATTTTAATAAAAAAAGGAAGTATCTCTCTTTGGAGAATACAGAATTTAAGTTTATTTTTTAAAATGATTTCGACCTGAAAAAGGGAATAAATTAAATCGTATGAACATTTTAGGTTTGGCTAAATTTACTACATTTAGTCTATTCTGTCCTCGGTGAGTGAGGAGGAATTGTTTTCTAGATTAAGGCTATTTTATTTTTGTTGCAATTTAGAGTGCTCCTTTGAAGGAGCTGGATTTTCAAAAAATTGAAATTGAAAATTGACTTTGCGTCAAAGTCTAATCTCGTGGAATAATAATAATAATAATAATAATAATAATAATAATAATAATAATAATAATAATAATAATAATAATAATAATAAGATAAAGAAGAAGAAGAAGAATGCTACCAATTAGAAAAATAAAAACAGGCACGCCAACTTATACCTATAAAATTCATCACAATCGTCCTCCAGAACAATATATAAAAAACCAAAACTTCATTAATAACAGTTACATTAACACAACTATAGCAGGGATTTAGATAATAAAATGTTTAAAATACCTCTTATCATTAGTATGCTAAATTTCCTTTAGTGTACAAAAAACAAATTTCAAAAACAACTAACGCGTTAGTCAGAGTAATATTTTTAACTAATCTAATTCTATTGTTGGCACTGTTTCCCTGATTAATATATATATATATATATATATATATATATATATATATATATATATATATAAAGTATAAAACTCAAATGACTTTGTAACAAGTATTGTAACCCAACATCCGGTTTACGATTTCCGGTTGCGCATGCGTACATAAACAAATAATCAACGCGACAGTAAAACGTATTGTTTTACTCTGTACGTTTTCAGCGTGCCAATTGTTTTTCCCCGCATTTAAACTATCCAAATAAACAATTGTTTATACTTTCTGCATTTTTTTTGCACCGTTTACTTCCGTATTACGTTAAAGGAAATTTAACGCAATTTTCTTACAAATAAATCTACTTTAACCCGTTGACAACCATAAGAGCATTTTACAGCGGCGATTTACCCACCGCCTTCATTTTTCTTAAATTATTCTCCATTTTTAATGCACCTTTCTTAAAAAAAAACATTCATATATTTTCTTCTACACTACCAACATAGATAAATAACCCCGAAAATATGTTTTTTTAATTTGCGTTACAAATAAATAATCAACGCGACAATAAAACATATTGTTTTACTATGTACGTTTTCAACGTCCCAATTATTATTTTCGCGTTTAAATTAAAAGATATATTAAAATTTGAATTTAACTAAGTATTATGGTATCTGTTCTAGTGTACATTTACCTATAAGTATGGCAAACCACTTATAATTTAATGGCTATAAGTTTGTTGTTTTTTCAAAAAAAAGAACGACTCATAGAAATCTATCTATATTATTTTTACATTTTAATTTACTTTCATATAAATGTTTCTGTTATGTAACAAAAAACTATTTTCTTTGCGTCACAAGTGTCACGCTCATACATTGATTCCATAGCTAATGTAACATACTGGCCCAACGGGTCACGGATAGTCTAGTATATATATATATATATATATATATATATATATATATATATATATATATATATATACAGATATATATATATATACAGATATATATATACAGATATGTATATATATATATATCTGTATATATTTATATATATATATATATATATATATATACTAGACTACCCCTGACCCGTTGGGTCAGTATGTTATATTAGCTATGAAATCAATGTATGAGCGTGACACTTGTGATGTAAAGAAAATAGTTTTTTGTTACATAACAGAAACATTTCTATATTCATAATATATATGTATATGTATATATATATGTATATATATATATATATATATATATATATATATATATATATATATATTAGAGTAAGGTGTATACAGGAATGGTTACGTAATGCTTAATAACAGAATTAAGGTCCTGGATACGACATGACACTATATCCGATGGTAAGGCCCCAGCTTGCGGGCTTTGGGAAGTGTGGAGCCACCCTTTAATTGCCATTGCTCTCAGGTCTACTCTGACCTGGAGTGGTAGTACCTGTTAGGGTCCCAACTATGGGTTAAATAGAAACCGACTTGAAAAAATATATTCTATTAAAAAGTTGTTCTTCAAAATCACTGTATTAAATAAGCTGAAAAGAGCTGATATGCCGTAAAACAAAAACAACCAACCAACAGAATTAATTAAAAGGGTAACTATAGAGCCGGCCGTCAGTTTTCGTTGCCAAGCACGTTAATCACTCATGCTGCAGTAACTTATAAAGAGTCTCGTTCCAAATATAGTTATTTAAAAGCTCGGTTTTAATTAAAGACAGACTTATAGAGTGTAAATCTCACACCTTCTATCTAAAAGTTATTTCTACAGTGTGTTATTGTTCAGAGCAAAGATACGCATTAAATCCGAATGAAACACCGACTTGACATCTAGGCAACAAGCAGAAGATAACGGCCTGTATAGTAAAAGCACATGGGCGACCTTTCACACACTTAGATATCTAAAGTTTTCATTTAAACTTTTCACTTGGCAGAATACATAAATCTTTAACAGCATTTCATCTATAGTATCCTGCTTATGACTTTAAAATCAAACCCTGTAATGATGTTACAATTTTATAATGAGAATTTTATGAAGAGTAGAACTGCCTCCCACTTCCGGTTCAACTCACAGTAACTTTCAGATTATCAATTTTGATACAAATATAATCTATTAATCGCCAATTATTTTAAACATACGCATAAAAAATAAACAAATCTAAAATACATATGTAAAAAATAATTTAAATATTTGAAAATATTAAAATAAATTGTGTCAATATTGCATTACACAAAAAACAGAAATTTTGCTATAAAGCGAAATAATTTTTATAAGAGTGAATGCTTATTACAATACGGCTACTTTTTGTGAGCCATGTGATTCCTGCTTTTTCTCCAAGTCATACAAAATCCAACAATACACTAGCTTGAAAAATATGCGCATAACCCTGAAATAAAAACGAAAGACAAAAAATAAAAATTGTATGCACAAAATTACTGTTGAAAATATGGATATGGAAACCAATTACTCATCATTCGATGTAGGTGCATAGGTATGAGTAATCAGTTTGTCTAGCATTAACCCGATATTGGAGGAAATACATACACTGTTTCGCTTATTGCAGTTTGTCTGGGTTTTTTTAATTATACTCACAAAGACATCCATAACTGTTAATTATCTTCCCTTTTTTAAAAGGGATATTTATTTAAGAATGAACAATTTCCAGATGAAGATTTTTATCTTAAACAGTTTCTGTTTTCTGTTCCAGTTTTTTCAGTTTTTCAGTTCATGTCTTGTATTTCAAATCTGTTTCTAAGTTTTTTCATTGCCAAAAACAAAACCACGCATATAATTGTATAGCGCTGCTCTTTCTTAGAAAATGGAACTCCTAAAACACTGATCTACAACTTTGTTGGAGAGGAACCTGTCTCCAGTTTTTAAAACGTAAAAATGTTTTTTCACTAAGCGTCAGCGTCAGAAATAAATCTTTACTGCGTGCCTTTTTAAACTAAGAGAATGCGTGTGGCTATTCATACAACAGAAGGGGCTTGTATTCTTGTCAGATCATCCATCTAGAACGGGAAAAGTCTGATATAAAACGGATTCGTAGTGTCGTCGTTAACAACAGGTTCTGTAGGAGAAGAATTATCTGTGTGCGTCGGATAAGTGCACAATATGATCATCTATGTGTAAACATACTGAAAGAGAGTAGAAAATGTACTGCGAATATACCTTCGATGGCCTTAGTAATATTGCTTCTTCTATTTTAATCCTCAATTTTCATGCCAGCTATCTTGTTTAATCTGGACTGGACTTATCTTCATGTTAGTATAAAAACCTGGACCCTAATATAATTCTAGAGGTGGGTGCGTTATCAGTAGGTGCATGATTTTGGGGTTGTTGTATTGCAATTTGATGGATAGAATATGAGCCATGCAATAGTTCCCCGTATACTCTGTCAGTGTTTAATTAGTAGAAACTACTAGGGTTTTCCTTCCTTGGTGTTTTTACTTGTCTCCTCAGTTTTGCTTTCAGTACCCCTACCGAATTAGTGTACATTTTTTAATAGCATTATGAAAAGTTCCTAAACAAAATCCAACATCTTACTACCAGGTTTGATTTACAAACAAAGTCTTCCTAAGATGTCATTTATATGTTTCCATAAAGATATTAAATATAATCGATTAATAAACTTTGCCCTTCACCACACAAACAACAACGGGGTACTTTCTTCAAAATCATCCACAGAAGGACTGACAAGAAAGTATCTATTCATCTTTATCAAAGATTTTTCATAATTCCTATCATTTCCTTTTCAGATGAAATGTGGCCGTTATCGTTTTCGCCATCTCCAATTAGTTAACGATTTGATTGGATATTTTGTTCCCTTTAGAATTCATACACTTAGCATATTGCTTCCACATCTCATAAAAATCACTATTTTAATCTTTTTTAATAGAATGGATGCCCCAATACCAAAACCACTTTTAAAGCTACTCGATACTACTGAAAATGAGTTAACTAAAATTTCAAATAATCCTATGCCGAATTAATTTGAATCAGATTTATCCACTGCAAATTTTGAAAAACAGTAAACAAGATAATGACTGAATGTATGATATTTATTCCATCCATTAATAACGGTCGTAAGATAACCTCGTCAGCATTTGAAAGAAATACAAATTGTTTCGAAAACAGCTTTGCTATAAAAGCGACTCATTGCGATTCTGGACTTTGACTTACGTAATTTCCCTCTATGATTACAAATATTCTAAGTATTATGTGTAGATCGGTTCATGATGTTAAAAAATTATCATAAACCTCGACATAAACAACTGGTTATAAAAGGATCTGCAACCGGAACATGTTCTTATTCTAACAAAATTATACAATCTTTGTTTATATTATATTATATATATATAAATATTATATTATATATACATATATATTATATATATTTATATATATACATATATAATATTATAATATATATATAATATATAAATATATATATATATATATTATATATTATATTTATTTATTGTTTTTTTTTTTTAAACAGTAATCTACGTACATGCGTGTTTCAAGGTCTTTACCTCTCATCATCGTATTTTAACTGTTTCTAGGGATCGAACCTCAGACCATGTTTACCACAGTCCGGTGCCTTAACCGTTAGGCCATAATCCCTAGATTAATTATACTGTTTATTTTTATCGCTTATAAATTTAGATTTTGTTATTGTTGTTATTTTTCAAGCGATACATACGGTTAATATTGGCTTCGCCTCGGAGCTAATTTTTTTATTTTACTTAGAAAGTCGCCCTTTTTAATTTGGACGTATATAACATTTTTATTTATTTATTGTTTTTTTTGTTATTGAAAAATAACAACAATAACAAAATCTAAATTTATAAGCGATAAAAATAAACAGTATAATAAATCTAGGGATTACGGCCTAACGGTTAAGGCACCGGACTGTGGTAAACATGGTCTGAGGTTCGATCCCTAGAAACAGTTAAACTACGCTGATGAGAGGTAAAGACCTTCAAACACCCGTGTACGTAGATTACTGTTAAAAAAACAATAAATAAATAAAAATGTTATATACGTCCAAATTAAAAAGGGCGACTTTCTAAGTAAAATAAAAAAATGAGCTCCGAGGCGAAGCCAATATTAACCGTATGTATCGCTTGAAAAATAACAAATTATATATATATATATATATATATATATATATATATATATATATATATATATAATTTGTTATTTTTCAAGCGATACATACGGTTAATATTGGCTTCGCCTCGGAGCTCATTTTTTTTATTTTACTTAGAAAGTCGCCCTTTTTGCTGGTGATCATCTCGGTTAATACTGATCAGGCTTCTGTGCGTCATGAGTAACCTGCTTAAATATGAAATAAATGAAACGGTTGCCAACCATGTAAACAAAAGCAATCTACCTTTTTACAAGCAATAAGAGCTTGCTTCATATCTTTAAAGGTAAATAAACACCTCGTTTAAAGAAAAAAAAAACATTGTTTGATTTTTTTTATTATTCATATATATATATATATATATATATATATATATAATCGATTTTTCACATCTTTTTGTGTAAAAATAAGTGTCACGAAAATTTTCGATTTAGCGTTGAATCATTTTTGGGTGAGGGAGAAAATGAACGAGTGAGTTGGAGAAGCTGGAGAAGATTAATTTTAATAGCTGCACTGGGTTAGTATGTGCTCACAATATGGCGCTAGAAATATTTTGGAATGTTAGCTAGCTGGATTCTTGGGTCATGATATCTGTCCAATAGATAACCGTAGTATTACGACAAACATTTAAAATATTATTACTGGTTTGATCGGCATACTTTTAATTATCACCTGGTGGGTATTTTTGTTGATGAAAGTATTTGTAACTTTTTTTAAAATATACTTCAGGATGTGTACTTGTTCTGTTACTAAGATTTTTCTAAAATCGAGAAGAGGAAGAGTTATGTTTAGATGTTGATATCTTGCAATAGAATTTAAAATATTCATGGTCAGACGTCGGGATAGGGTAGTAGTCGTAAAAGCAACGTAATTATTTAGATGAGAATCAACTAAACATTTTCGCACCCGGGGTTAATTCTATATTTATTATAACGGAAACTATTTCATCCGTCTTGTCTTAAGGCATTTAACTTTACTCATTTTAATGCTTAATTATACATCAGTGTAAAGGTTAAAGCAATAACAAATATTTTACTAGATATTGTGATATATAATTAATAATTTCCAAAATAAAATTCTATTGATCTGAATATTACGATGGAAACATCTTCGACTCGCCCCATGTTCTGTTTTGTTTGTAATTTGCAAGGAAAAAAATAGTGTCTCTGCTCTCCAGAGAATATTTCTATCTGTAGACGGACACACATTAGACAAAAAATAATTTCGTTTGTGCAAGTCTAGCCATGATAATAGTAATTAATATTCATACTTTAAATTAAGATTCAAGCAGAGAATTAAAATTAGTATTTTATTTTTTTCTCTCGTTTTAGGTTATAACTTTTGAGTATAAATTAGCTGGGTCTTCTTGGATAGTTATAAGTAGAAACAGTCAAGCTTGTTTCATTGTTTTATAATAGCAAGAAATTATTGTCACACTGATAAAGAGCCCTTTAGAGGGAGCTTGGGCTCTCCAAGTTGAAAAACCTCATGCGTGTCTTAGGCATAATTCAAATCACGTTATTATGACATGGTAACTTCAGAGTGTTTTGTCAATCAAATTTGATCTTAGCTGAGATATTTATTAAATTTTAGTCAAACCAGGTTGTCTATGCAATCGAGGCTGACAAGTAAAAATGTTAGATCAAAAATGGCCGAAACTGGGATTGTAAAGAAGTACAGCATCACTAATAATTAACACAAGAACTACAGTGAAATATACATTGAGATAGCGAACTTTTTTGAGGATGACGCGATTACAAAAACAATATCATTTTAGTCTTTTCGTCTTAACAAGCATCTTTTTTGTTTCTTCTTTTCTCTCACTTTCTTCTCTCTTTCTTTTTGTTTTGTCATCACGAGAGAGAGGAGATTAATAGACGAAACGTGCGCTCCATTTGAATCGGTGGCCTTAAAAGCGTGACTAATCGAGGACAGTCGCATACTAGCTCAACTCTTGAGTTTTTCAAAAGGCTTATCCTTCAAATTAAAAGATTTTTTTATATAAATTAAAAGAATTGTTTATATGAATAAAAATTAATTTTTATATAAATTAAAATAAAATTTATTTTAATTTATATATAAATTTATTTTAATTTATATAAACATTTATTTAAATTATTTTAATTTATATATAAATTAAAAGTAATATTTTTATAAATTAAAATAAATTTATATATAAAGTAAAATAAATTTTTATATAAATTAAAATAAAGTTATATATAAATTAAAATAAATTTATATATAAATTATAATAAATTTATATATAAATTAAAATAGATTTATATATAAATTAAAATAGATTTATATATAAATTAAAATAGATTTATATATAACTGAAAATAAATTTTTATATGAATTAAAATAAATTTTTATATAAATTAAAATAATCTTTTATATAAATTAAAATAAATTTATATATAAATTAAAATAAATTTTTATATAAATTAAAATAAATTTATATACAAATTTAAATAAATTTATATATATAAATTAAAATACATTTTTATATAAATTAAAATAAATGTTTATATAAATTAAAATAATATTTTATATAAAAGAGAAAATGCGTTGTGCGCTTATTTTATACAAGCGTTCAATTCCAATAGTAAAGATCTCTGCTGAAACGATTCTCAAGTGAGACATGATACAAAATCCATCAAGGAACCCTAGCGGATGTGCCAATTTTTGCCGTGTTTATTATCCAGGGAGCTGGTTGCCGTGCTAGTGGCGTAACCGCCGTTCAGAAACGTCTCAACGATATCGACACAAAATCACTGAGCCGAGCAAACGATCAAGTTACATTATTTGTCCGGTGGCATTCGAAGTACATCGACGAAAACTGATATTTTGAAAATACTATATAAAAAATCCCTATCAGCAGTCAAACGCCTTTATAATGCCTTAACCAATTTTTTTTTATTGTTTAAGTATTATGGCTTATAATGGAAATTTTTATAAATTCATAGGGAATGACAAATAAAAACTATAAGGCTGTTTATGATATTGGTAAAATAAAATTACTACTCGTGGGAGCATATAAAAAGCTGCTGACACATTATGTATGCTTTTTTAAAATAAAATACTTTATATTCGCATTTGAACATTTGCCTGTATCTGTCTTATTCATAACGAAAATATTAGGGAAAAATCTGTGATATATTTGTTTTTATCTAGGCGTTAGAATGTCCTTTCATGAGTTTAAGTCTTAACCATACAACAACGGGGTACTTTCTTCAAAATCATCCAAAGAAGGATTGACAAGAAAGTATGTATTCATCTTTATCAAAGATTTTTTCATAATTCCTATCATTTCCTTTTCAGAAAAAAAATGTGGCCGTTATCGTTTTCGCCATCTCCAATTAGTTAACGATTTGATTGGATATTTTGTTCCCTTTAGAATTTATACTCTTAGCGTATTGCTTCCATATCTCATGAAAATCACTATTTTAATCTTTTTTAATAGAATGGATGCCCCAATACCAAAACCACTTTTAAAGCTTAAATTAATACCTACTGTGTTACTTTTAATATCGTTATGAAGGAATTTATATACAGTTTAAATATTAAATATAATTTCTCTTATAAAGTTTATTTTCGAAACCGTGCGTGTATATAAATAGACATTGCCGAATATTTATTTCTGGAGATTTAATCTAATATCTAAATATAATATACAAAAAGTATACCCATTCCAGAACAGATGCCATTTATCTTCCAAATGAAACATTTTTATACTAATATATGTTTTTATAAAGATGGAAATGTATGTCAAATGATACTAAAACTTAAGTCTTAAATCCTTCGATATGATATACATGATTTTAGATTTAGAAAATGTCTGAAATTTAAGGCGTAAGGAGTTTTCAGAAGAAATTGCAATTGAAAGGAGTTGACGTAATTCGTGTCTAATAAGTATGTATGAACATTAATCCAATTGGAAATATGTTATCCGGAATTAGCTTCATACTAGTCGTACCTTAACCTCTCTCAAATTTTAATCAAACAAAATATATTAAACCGATCTTCCTACTATCCTTAAATTAAACAGGGTTAACCCAGTTAAAATCGGGGCAGTGCCACAATAAGAATGTGCTAGAGCTAGGAACATTTTTCCTTTGCATTCTTTTTATTGAACGGCAAGAAAACAAAAACAGTTAGATATTCTTGGGTGAAATATGATGGACAAATCAGGCATATACTGTAGTTTATTTTAACAAAATATTGTTTGATTGTAGAAAAGGTTTAAATTTTATTTACGATTCGATGGGTGGCATTTTATAAAGTCCCCCCCCCCATTTTCGTTTTCATTTTTGGTCACTTCAAACAAAGCATAGTGCTATTTAGACGTTAAGAGGTACTATTTGGAATCACGTCTACTAGGAGATATAAGGAGCAAGATGTATGTACACATTATATTTATGCATGCTAGTACAGTGATGGAAACAGAAAATAAGATGCAGATTCAAAAGAAAAAAGTTTGAGGAAAGAAACTATTAGCATATAAGGCTTTACAGCGTCTAAGGATCTGATCGATGAAGGGGTGGGATTTTGCTGTCTTTAAGAGTTAGTTCGAGCTATGTGCGTCAAGAGGGCACAAGTGCTATCAGTTCATCAGAGAGCATGCCATTAAAGCACTTGTAAAACAGAAACTTGGGTGTAAATCTGCGACGATAGGACAGAGGTTTGAACTTGTTTTTTTAGTACGGGATTACCTGATTGGAAACATAGATGCAGCAGTCTAGATATGGATAAGAAAAAGTGAGTCCAGTTATTACTTGTCCTATGTTCCTTTGCGATGTAAACTGCATACAACGTGTGGATCCCGTGTGTAATCATCTGTATAATGTTACACATTTACTGATGTTGAAGTCCAAGTAAAACTAAAGTTTAAAAGTTATAACACATTCACACTAGGATTATAACCAAAAAAAATGGTCCGGTAAAACGGCATGAAAAAATATAAGTAACAAATGTAGATGGAAATCTAATAATGGGTGTATTAAAATCTTAGACGCAATAAATAAAGTGAAAGAGTTTGTCAAATAAAAACAAAATTATATGTACATTCAAAAGTAGATGAGGGATTTCCGCTAGCCCCTTGAAATAAAAGTATATTTTAGCAGAAGATTAGGCGATTTATGAATCAAATGATATGTCAACCGCAAGCGGGAATTAATTGTATCAGAATCGGGAAAAATCTTATAACTGTCCCAACACGATTACATAGCCTTTCAATTAAACTCTGTTTTACTGAAAACAGTGTTTACTGATTTTTTATTTAAAAATGTTTATCAAAATTTATTCAAAGGTAAGACGCAGAAAAAAAAAATTAAATCAAATCGAAAATAGAAAAGCAGCGAAAAAATAGAAATTGTCAATTTCAAGAAAAGTAAACAAAATGCCCGTATGTCGTTACCGTCCTTTGATTTCTATCTTCGATAATTGCTGTTGTGATAATTCCAAGAATACAATGTCAATCGTTGCGACAATCCCATAACAAAGAATCTGGACCGTCGCAACCATTTTCTATGAAGATTCTATTTTGACGCCAAAGTTCTTGTTTTGATTATTTTGTTTCTAAATGTCCGTGTTTACGTCTCAGACTTGAAGACGTAAGCCTAATGAAGCATATTCTGTGGAAGTATTATAAAAACATAAGGATGCAACATTGTTTTGTTAGACAGTACCGACCTATTGGCAACAGTATTTCATGTATGAGCAGATAGTTGCTTAATTCTTAATTTCTTACCGTTTAAGCTTATATAATCGCTGACATTCTTCAGGGTATCAATCCAAAACTCGTGTATTTAATGTGGAATTTAGAAACATGTACGTACTTTTAAACTGACCGTAGGATTTTTAGTTCGATAAGATGTACCGGAAAAAGACCATGGATTACATCGCATGCAATGCGGCTAATGTAACGACCAAACTAAGTAAATTAGTCCAAATAATAAAAATAATATAAACTAGCAGAACTCGTGACAATTACAGGAAATAAAAAATATATATTTATTTTGATGAAGCTGATATTTTTCTGGATAGCGTAAAAAAATAGTTTGGGGAACAGAAAAAACAGTAAATATGAATTCATTAAAATTTCCATGAATATCGTGTCAATCATATTTTAAATTTAGAGCTGACTCAAATAAGATAAATTAACTAGTAAATACCCAGAAAGCAATAGTATGCTACGTAGTTCAATACAAATAATAAAGTCACATTGTAAGAGACAATTTTTAATTTATTCTTTCATTCTAGTACTTCTTGGCAGACAATGTTCTTTTTGCCCAGGTTTTTTCGAATGTTCCCTTTTATGTGGCGTTTCGCTGACTTCTTCCTTTCTTACATGTTTACAACAATACTCATCTCTTCGTATAAAGGGGCCCTGCCGGTGGGGCATTAGAATACGCCGACTGCCCCCCTGCAGAGGGTAAACGTCCCTCAATGGGGGTCCTGGATATGGCCTTAAACTATATCCAGTGGTGAGGCCCCAGATTGTGGGCTTTTGGGAGTGTGGAGCCACCCTTTAATTACCATTGCTCCCAGGTCCACTCTGATCCGGGGTGGCAGTACCTGTTAGGGTCCGAACTATGGGTTAAATAGAAACCGACGTGAAAACAACAAATATATTCTATTAAAATTTTTTTCTTCAAAATCTTTGGATTCGGCATTAAATAACCCGAAAAGGGTTCATATGCCGTAAAACGAAAACAACCAACCAACCAATCAACTTCGTATAAAGATATTCGAAAACGAGACTACATCAATATTCTTGTCCAGAGTCGCCATGTTAGTGTTTTTAAGCATAATATCCCGATTTCAGTCTTCTTAGAAACAGTTTGGCCTTGGAAAATTGTGTGTGACTTTTTTAAAGCGTAACCTACGGACTAACTAAGAAAGAAACAAGTAGAGTATAATAATAAAAAAAAACAGCTGTACATTGCCACGCGTTGCTGTGACTTAGTGGAAATGGAAAACATTCTGAGGGTTACAGATATGCCCCGTCCCCTTCTGAAATGCCCACAGAACATTTGTTTTTTTCTTATATCACGTTAATCTCATCGGTTACAAACGTAACACTCATGAGTTTTAAAGAAAATATCTATATTATATATTTATTTTGTTGGTAGGTTTAATCTAATAATATTACCTACATGATTTCATTTATTTGTATTTGTGTATGCAAAATTATTTTTGCGTTTTGGTTGCAGGATATATTGTGCCCTACACATGTGGTGAATTACGTAACATTTCTCTTAATATATAATACCATTTATCCAACGAAGGACGGGATTGTGACAACGTAGAAATCCATTTCTGTAAGATAAAGCGTGATTACTTTCAAAGAGAAGGCGTTTGCGTAGAGAAAGAACGATATTATCTTAAAGAGGAAGCCATTATTTAACATAGAACGTGAACATGATCATCATCATCAGCAGCAGCAGCAGCAGTAGCAGCAGCAGTTCTGCCGTTTAACAACGTTGGCAACAACGGTTCCCCAGTGTGAACGGCTATCCATAGCCCGAAAAGCTCAACTTTTGACTATAATCCCGTCCAATCGATGAACTAGTCCATCTTAGTCGACCTTGCTTTTTCGATCCTGTCATTCTACTAATCAATACCAGATGTTCTATGACTCTTTGACTGTAAATATGCCATAAGAAAATCATTTATCTTTTCATGGTAGTTTCTATCAGCAATCTTTTAGTGTATCCAGATCTGGTCCATTTTAACATAGCACAGCCTTATGTCAATACGAATCGCCAGTACCTTTACATTAACCGCCATTATTTAAACACACAACGTAACCACTTCAAAAGACAGTGTCATTATTTGAACATTAAAACGTTATAACCAATTAATTCTACATCTCTTGTGCGCATATACCATCGTACACAACCATGTACTCATATTGGCACATTTGGTTCGTTTGTTAGTCTCAATAAAATATATCTTGTTATGCGTAATTTCATAGAATAAATGCGACCTGCATAGAAACTAATGAAGCTGATATCAGGAAAATATTTATGATCAACTTAATTATACATCATTTTTATCAAATTATCGGTGATAAGCGGTAGAAGAAATGTTTACATTTGTGTTTTTTTCGATAATTGCTTCATATATTTCTTGTGTTTATTTATTAACAAGGTTACACAAATTGTGCTGAACAAATATATTCATTTATTTATTGCGGACTATTATTCTCATCTTTATTAGTTGCTGTTTCACGATGTTTCGGCCAACTATTCCTCTGGCCTTCATCAGAGGAATAGTTGGCCGAAACGTCGTGAAACAACAACTAATAAAGATGAGAATAATAGTCCGCAATAAATAAATTAATATAAATAATCCTCATCTCAATAATGAATTCCAATTAAAAAAATACTATATATACTGAAAAAATATATGTTTGTTTCATTATAAGGCTAAAACAAGTTCCTGTTTAAACCTCCTCTTAAATGATTAACTTTTGCCCAATTTCCATCACTAACGATTACTATGCTGCTGTACCGGTTACTCCTGTACACTAATAAGTCCTTATCCTCGAGTGACCTTCGGGTCTTGATAAGTATTGACTTCCTTGTAAAAAGAAGACTAACTGTGGAGACTTATAACATTTTATTTACTATTCTATAAGTAAATATACGAAGTAAATGAAGAATCCAAAAAAATCATGAACCCATCTCCAATAGACCAACACAGCTTGATGGCCCTTAAAGGATGACGGTTAGCTGTAACATTTTCAATAACAAATAAAAGTCTTTATACACAATGCGGGGTTTTTATACGTGCTGGCCTTGGATGCGATTTCCGCTTCTTTTCATGAATCGCTGTCGACCACCTCGCCTAAACGAATAAAACCTTTCATAAAAGAAAGACTCAAACGAATAAACCCTTTCATAAAGGAAAGACTCAAACGAATAAACCCTTTCATAAAGGAAAGACTCAAACGGATAAAACCTTTCATAAAGGAAAGACTCAATGGGACGTTTGCCGATGTTCGTCAATATTTTATTACGAGAGAATGGAGAGGGAAAACGATTACTCTTACCGCACCTAAATGCAATGTTCAAAGTATAAAAATATATATATTGTATTAATAACAGGTGAATTTGCGTACATTTTTATTTGGTTCAGTTTGTATCTATCCGTTACACATCCGTATTTTATTGCCTTCTATAAATTATCCTTATATACACACGAGTCAATGCTTCAAGCGAACTACATTTATTAAAATTACTTTAAAAGAGAAGGCGTTTGCGCTGGGAAAGGATGATATTACCTTAACAGAGGAAGTCATTACTTTAACATAGAACGTGAACGTGAACGTGATCATCATCAGCAGCAGCTGGTATATTTTTTGTTTCCAATTTATTACAGAAGATGAAAAAGTGTACCTAAGTGAAGCCTGTACTTAATTCTATAAAAATAAAATGCATAAATGATAAAAGTTTAAACGCTTGTATTATTTCATAAATTACCCAATTTTCATGGGTTTTCTGTCTACTTTAAAACCCAGACGAGTGGACCAACCAAGAAAAAAATATAGCATAAACATGGCTAATAATTATTTAACTAAATACTATTAAATGTCCCTTAACTTCTGAACAATGGTTCACATGCTCCCGGCCACATTATTCTACCTTGTTGGCTGTTATAATTAACCGGGCATGAGACTAACCACAAAAATGTATGCTTGTTCATGCGTCCGTTCAAAGGTGTTGAAATGAACAAATACGAAGGTGACTTGCCAAAGATTCAACTTAAACGGGAAATGTGAATCTTTGTCTGTGATAGTTTCGCTGCTCACTTTGGGATAATATTACCTATTGTAAGTTTAACAAAGCGGACACGATCTCCGGTTCCAAGCTGCACTGTCATCATCGCAAATCGATAATCGTTACCTTCGATCGGCGATACTGCAGATCAATTACACAAATCTTAATTGATTCTGAAATAGATCACATAGATCAGTGATTTGACGTCCGGACTGTTGTTACTGTTGCTGCTGCTATTGATGATGATGCTGCAATGATGTTTTACTTGGTAATCACGTATTGGATTAAGTCCTGCACGGAACTGTTGTGTTCGGTTTGATAAGAAGAGTGTCGTAGACGTTGTAAACGATATTGGTGGACAGAGATCGATACCGAAGAAGCGGAAATCGATACTAAAGAAAAGAAAAATCAATTATAGAGTCCATTTCTTTGGGGTGTATTTATTTTCTTTTAATTCAGACATTTCTTCTTTTTAATGCTATTGTTGTCTTCCTGAAAACACGGTGAGCAATCGTTATTTAATAAGAGGACGTCATTCATGAGAATTCTACAAAAACGTATTCATTATTTACTATTTAAATGCTTATATATACTGGCAATATCCACCTGACGTGAAGATATTTTGCTCGTCGGAAATGATTTCAAATATAGCCATGTTTTCAATTATTCCCTGAAAGAAAAGTAAATTTAAATAAAAGTTGACAGCATTCCTTTTCACTGACGCCGAAATTCGCAGCAACTCTTAACTTTCATGTGTTCTCTCAGCGAACAAGCACTTGATTAATTGTTCTACCTAATTCGTCCTCCTTATATGCACCTTTAATGCGTTTATACTTTAAAGCACATGCCTCTATGATAATTAAAGATCATTTCGCATCATATAACCCCGTCCAGATCGGCGCTTACATTCGATTGCTTTATACGCAGTCAGACAAAACTAGTCCTTCATATACGTCGAGACATTAGCCGTTCACGCACGATGAGGCATAATTAGCTCTTCATACACGTCTAGACGTAATTAGCTTCCCATACATGTCATTGTATTTCTGAAAACACAGTGAGTAATCGTCGTTGAATAAGAGTAGATCAGTGATGAGAAATAAGAGAAACTTTGATTATTTTACTGGTTAAATGTTTATGTATAAACTAGCAGTGTTCATCCAGTCTAACCCGTGTAGACATCTATTATTACTTAGAAATGATTTCAGATATATCTAGTCCTTTATATACGGCTGGTGATAATTAGCCCTCCATACATTGCCAGACATTATAACTAAGCCATAATACACGACAAGGCACAACTACCTTTTCATGCACGGCTAGACATAACTAGACCTCCGTGCACGGCTAGAAAAAATAGTCCTTCCTACACGGCCATACATAGCTAATGATTTATACAGAGCCAAACATTACTAGCTCTCCACACACGGCCAGACATAACTGCCTTCTATACACTGCCACTAATAACTCACAGTCTTTCTGAAAATGCGGTGAACAATGCTTATATTATCCATCATTAGAATACTACTTTCAACTAGATTAAGGAAAAAAAACAAACTGCATGTTTTACTATTAAAATCCTTATATATAAACTAGTTGTATTCACATGGCGTAACCCGTGCGGACATATAGTGCGGTTCAGATATGATTCATGTTTACAATTTTTCCCTAAAGCAATGTTTTAAAAATGAAATTACAAATATGAGGTCAAGTAATGCAAACGACAGTTTTTGTGATGCTGCTTATCTGTAAAAAGAAAATAGTTAGTTTTTGTTTTGTTTTTGTTTTTTGTTTTTTGCTCGTGGACAATAATAACTCCAGCAATATTATAAAGTTCAAAAACGTTTCTCGAAAGCAGACACCATCAAATTACGCACCTCACCGCAACGTCTGCAAAAATAATTTTCCCAAGAAAAAGAAAATTATCTGCTATAATTTTGGACGACCCAACCACAAAAGTTTCCAATGTCGATATAAACGCTCAAAAATGGACTCCATAAAAAACGTTGAAAACTTTTAGGAAGAACATACATTTCTATTCACACATAACTTTGACAATACTACAAACGGTAAAAATCTCCTTGTGGACTGTGGTGCTACAGCGCGCGTTATCACCAAGGAATCTGATTTTATTAATTTTGATTCGAACTTTAATCCTGAAAGTCATTTTGTCGAACTTGCCGACGGTAGTCAAATAATTGATATACTCTTGAAAAGAGGCGATGCTATAATATCCCTAAAAATAATAAAGGCGAAATCTGTAACTGTATTCTAAAAAATGCTCTGTTCATACCTACATATTTAAGCAATTAAACAAGGCGCGAATATACAATTTGGCCAAAATACATCAAAATTGACATACCCCAATGGAACTGTATTCTAAAAAATGTTCTGTTCATACCTACATATTTAAGCAAGACATATTTTCCGTGCAGGCTGCAATTAAACAAGGCGAGAATATACAATTTGGCCAAAATACATCAAAATTGACATACCCCAATGGAACTGTATTCTAAAAAATGCTCTGTTCATACCTACATATTTAAGCAAGACATATTTTCCGTGCAGGCTGCAATTAAACAAGGCGCGAATATACAATTTGGCCAAAATACATCAAAATTGATATACCCCTAATGGAACTGTATTTTAAAGAAAATGGCCGAATATATTATTTAAAAAGTATGGTTCCCTCAAAAAATGCCTGTCACGACTTGGAAACCTGGCATAAAATTCTAGGACACTGCAATACAGCTGATATTAAAAAAATTACAAAATATAGTCGAGGACATGAAAATAATACCTTCAAACGATCTCCCAAATTGTGATATGTGTGCACAGGGGAAAATGACAAGATATAAGTCGAATGCCAGACAAAAAAGCTACGAAAATTCTCTCACTTGTGCATTGTGACTTAGCAGGTCCGATCAGCTCGATGGGGAGAAATAATCTAAGGTATGTTTGGAACTTTATTGATGATTTTTCCGGTTTAATTATGGTCTATTTTCTAAAAAACAAACCCGACACTATCCTCGCCACTAAGAAATATTTACCTGATGTTGCCCCGTACGGTTAAGTAAAATGTATTCGCTCAGACAATGGGACTGAATTTACTAGTAAAGGCTTTAAACTTCTATTAATAAACCACCGTATTAAACACGAGAAATCGGCGTCGTATTCCCCCTTCCAAAATGGCACAGCTGAAAGGGCATTGCGACCCCTTTTTGATATGACAAGATGCCTTCTTATCGAATCGAAATTAACGCATAGTTTAGGGACATACGCTGTAATGGCAGCAGCATATATCAGAAATAGATCGTTCAATAAGAGTCTAGGAAAAACGCGGTATGAAGCGTTTTGCGGTGTAAAACCTAAAATGAACAGAATGCATCCATTTGGTTCTGATTGTTTTGCATTTATAGAAAACACCAGTAAACTAAATACTAAAAGCGAAAAAGGTACTTTCGTAGGTTACGATAAAAATAGCCCGGCATACTTAATCTACTTCGCAGCTCAAAATGCCATAAAAAGGGTTAGATGTGTAAAATTCAACGATATATTAAATTTTTAAAATGGCGACCCAGTGGATGAAAAACGTGAAATATTACCTAGCATCTTAATCGATCACAATGAAAATATTAATAACGACAACAATTACAGTACTTCTGACGAAAATATTAACCAGACACGTCGATGCCCAATAAAGGAACGAAAAAGCCCAGACTTCTTACGAAGTGAAAAGATACAAGATTACGCCGTGGATAACTGTTATTCGTTGAACAGCCCACCGGAAAGTTATAATGAGGCGATTAATTCAGAAAATCACCAAGAATGGGAACAAGCTATGGTATCTGAATTGAAAGCTTTATCTGAAAATAACACATACGAAATAGTAGCAAAACCAACAGATAAAAATATAATTTCTTCACGCTGTTTTTTTCCAAAAAAAATTACAGCTTCTGGCAGTGAAACTTGTAAAGCAAGATTTGTGGCAAAAGGTTTCTCACAAATATCTGGAGTGGAATATTTTGCAACATTTTCACCAACGACAAATTTAACGACAATTAGAATTTAATTACAACTTGCCACTCAATACAATTTAAAAATACATCAAATGGATGTAAAAAAAATGCTTATTTAAATGCTCCGATTGACTGTGAAATCTACATTTACCCTATATATATATATATATATATATATATATATATATATATATATATATATATATATATATATATATATGTAACTACTATAATTTGAATATCCGCTTCCTTCAAATTAGAGGATGCTGTTAAAGTTTCGTGATTAAAAAAATGTGCTGCAGTTTACTTTAATTTTCTAAGAATTAAGAAATAGTAAATAAAATTCACTGCTATATGATACTTCGAGTATATATTAAGTTGAGTTTGCGGTGTATTGCAAGTAAGAATTGTTAAATATTATTACCAGGAACAAAAACATTGAAAATAAATTAAATCTACTCTTACTTGTTAGGTATTTATTACTTAAGTTATCATCTATAGAAATCATACATTTATGTAAAATACAGTTTTTTTTTCTTTATTATTCATTGAATGGGTCTCATTGCAGTTTCGATTTTCATCGATTGGGCTCTCGTGGGCTGCTCTTGTATTCCGTAAGCGATCAAGAAAATCTACAATTTCTTGGTTTTGTAGCTTCTTTATGATTATATGTCTTCGAACTGACATTGCTTGCAAAACATAGTTGTCACTAAAGTAAGGACTTTTTTCTAGAAATGTTATAACTGTCTTCATAGACGTTTCTGCATCATCCATTGATATTGCTTCATCAGAGTGTTCCTGGTTATTTACATTAGGGTAAAGAGAATGGGAACTGTCGCTATTTTCATCACCATTACTGCCTTCAGGATATTGATCAGTAGTTTCCTCATCTTGTTGCACCCACATTTCAACATCATTTACATTAAGTGATTTAACAACAGCGTGGTTGGTCGGTAACCGTTTGGTTTCAAGAATTTTTTTTTTAGACATGTATTCCCTGATTCTTTCAGTTCAGAAGCGCTGGGCATAATTTACCCCATGCTTTTGTTAATGTGCTTACTCGAATTTAATCCCATGCACTTGCGAGAGAAAATATGGTATCTTTGATAGTAAAATGGCGCTGAAAATCGCTTATACTCACGGTACTATTTATCATATTCATATTGAAATCATTTCTGTAGAAGCATTTTAAATTCCAAATAATCCCTTGATCCATAGGTTGGATGAGAGAAGTCCCATTAGGTGGTAAGTAGCACACAAAATTATTCCCGCAAGATGACACTAGTTCTGACTCAGGAGGATGTGCTCTACAATTTTCCAACAGAAGCAAGCACTTTGAATCAGGCTTACCTAATTCAAGAAAACACCTCTGGACAACTGGCACAAATTCTTGCAAAAGCCATTTTTGAAACAACTGTTGATTCATCCATCCATTTCGTGAAGAATAATAGAATACTGGCAAAGGCGAAACTCCTTTCAATGCTCGGGGTCACTTTGATTTGCTGATGGCAAGAAGCGTAAGTTTATGAGTTCCAGAAGCATTAGCGAATACCATCACTGTTAGTCTTTCTTTATTTAATTTGAATCCTTTTATTTTCTGCTCCTCGGATCCGGCTAATGTTTTTGTAGGTAAGCACGTCCAATTTACGCCACTTTCATAAGCGTTGTAAACATCCTCTGGTATTAAACCATAATCGGCAATTAGCGTCTTGAATTTGTCATAATAATTTGATGCTGGGTGTGTGTCAGCAGACCGTTGTTCGCCTGACATTGTTATGTGTCTTATACCATGTCTACTCTTAAATCTCCTAAGCCAGCCTTCACTGAATTTCATATCTTCTGCGATATTCAACTCTTCCTTAAGAGATTTTGCTTTAGCAATTAACATGGGCCCAGGTATTGCTACACCTTCATTCCGTTTTGCTACAAACCACTCATGGAATATTCGATCAAATTCAACTTGCTTTGGTCTGCGAAGATTCCTTTTCTTTACATGTATTTTATTTGAAGAGAAAGAAGCAGCCTTCAATATTTCCTCCTTTTTCTTTTTGATGTAAAGCAGTGTACTTTTTCTTATCTTATAATCTCTGAATATAACGCTATTTTCAACTCCAGCATCTAATTTTTCTATAATTTGACGTTTTTCGAGTAAAGTCAGTGACTTGTTTTCTTTTAGAGTTGCAAGCCATTGTGATGAGTTGTTTTTCAATATTTTAAATATAGCAATCGGAACAAAATTACAGTTAGTGTAAATTAATTATCAATAGCTAATCTACATTAATTCCATAGTTCCAGTATTAATATTTCTGCGCAATATCTGACTAAACCATGTAAACAGTTTTACTGCAACTCTGCATAAAATATGCCAATACAATTTCAATGACGAGACAGTTCAAGTTTAGAGAAAGTCCAGGTTTAGAAGAAGTCCAAATGACAGTAAGTCCAACTCTAGAGGAAGTTCAAATTAAAGGAGTTTTACTATATATCTATATTTTTATAAAGTAATAGGGTTCTGTGTTTCTGTCTGTGTGTACAGCTCTCCATCATCAACGAAATATAAAGGAGGTAAGAGGGTAGATCTCTCCTGGTAGAGAAACATTAGAACCCATTTTAGGATGTTTCTGTTATAGGAGACATAAAATCTATGCCTAATTTCTATATATACTATTCTACAAACAACCCCCATATCGAATGACTTATGCTTATTTGCATATCACATTATATTAAATCTCTTTAACTAATTACCTCGACCTTATTACATATTGGAAATATTCTAATCATTTCAACTGTACTATTTACAAAATCTATTTAACATTTAATTATTTAATATATTTTCATTTAATTTTATATTCGATTTATTTCACTTTACGTATATTATCTGAAAGGTTTACTGTTTGTGCAATCGGAGATTTACGTCATTACATGTTGTCTGTAATAGATATTTTTCTTTTTATTGGATTTTTTTTCCACTTATTTTTATTATTAAATTTACCTTTTTAAAAAAAATAACAATATGAAAATGTTTATAATTTTAACTTCTGGTGCTTACGCATTTCTTTTACCGCGCTATTTTAAAATATCTTTTCTAATAAACAATATGAACACTTTTTTTTAACCTATTTTCAAAAATAAACAATAATTTTTATTTATTTTAAGCATAACTTTATTAATACATTTTTTTATCTAAACTTGAAATTTCACAATATTTATTTAAATTCCAACCCCCTCCTCACACTACGAATGCCTTTCGAAATAATAACGTATTCTTTCCGCACGCTACCAAACCTACAGACATATCTACGTTTGCTCTATCAACTGCTGGATTTTAAGTTAATACAACATTAAAAAATTGAAATTAATATTAAAAAAGGTTTGTGAACAATATTTCTTTCAAAATTATTTTTTATATCACTGTTCTGTTTATATTCCTATAAATTTATATTGTGAAAATTTACCACTTACCAATAATATAGGCAGTTCAGTTCCTTCGGTATTTGTGGTACCGTTCTGAAATATTAACGTTACTATTTTGAAAGCCATGAAGGCAAAGATGTTTTGTAACTTATTTTGTGCTTCCAACTAACAATTAAAAACAAATTATATCGTGAAACTTCAATTTTAGCTAAAAAAAATAATGTTTAAAGTAAATAAAAATTGTTAACTCTTGAAAATAGTTTAAAATTTCAAATAGTTTTCATATTGTTTATTTAGATGATCTGCTTATTTACAAAATATCGTGAAACCTTAATTTAACCTAAAAAAATATTTAAAACATCATATTACAAGAATTACGCCCCCCCCCCAATATTTTTTTACAAGGTTTCGGAATCGCCGACAACGAATCTGATATTCAAACACTTCGCAACTGAATACTTTCGTAGATATTATTATTTTCCCAGTACAAAAGTTGGATAAAATTTTACTTTAATGCCCATATTACAGCTTGGTTCTTACAGTGCATAATTATCAATTTCTTCTATTGCTAAAACAATTTTTTGGTGAGGAAAGCTTTGTTTTGGGATTGTATTGAAAATGTAATGGAAATTTCAATTTCGTTCCGTTTAAATCTTTTATATTTTACTTGCCAATATAATTGAAAGAATACAATTCAACTATCGTAATTTTATATAAATAAACAAAAACAAATATTTTAAAATAAAACTTTATTAAAAAAGAAATAATTTTATTTTTCAATGAAACAAATCAATTTAGTAAAATAATTGTATTAAACATCCCAACCTCCCCATGTTAAGTATGGCTTTCTAAATAAACACCCCCAGCCTTGTCAGCAAACCTGTAAACCTATAAAAGTTAACATTTCGAATGTGAACAGTGATTTTTCGATTTTGTTAGCGCTTGCCGCAATTAAAGACAATTAAAACGGAACTAACTTTATTCCCATTCTATTTTTAAACAACCCCCAAAACATAACGCTCTCTTCCAGTTATAGCCAATTTTTTTTTAATTAAATAAAACAGTTCAAAATAAACAGATAAGCGCATTTTCTTTTACATTTTTCTTACAACCAACGTTGTCATTTAACCAACTGCAGGATACCGTTACTTTTGTGGGGTTGTTTTGAAAATGGCACGGAGATTATAATTTCGTTCCAATTTAATATTTCTGGTCGAGCCTATTTCGAAAGCCTGTCTTATCATAGATTTGAACTACAAATAATTTATTATATTTTGATTATTACTATCTTAAGACTTAAAGCTTATATTTATTTCATTTTTTCTATTTATATATTGAATTAGTTATTTCCAGTCTTATTTAAACTTAGTGCTTTCTTTAAACCGGATGAACCTTTTATAAAAATATGAGTTTAACGTAAAGAACACGAACAAGGTTTTATTCAACTGAATTTCTTCCAGTTTACTAACAAAATATATAAATTTAAAAGAGATATAAATAATAAAATAAAAAGGTTATGTAATTTAAAAGAAATACACGTACTCACAAAAGCAGATTTTTTTTACACATTTTTTTCTTTAAAACCATAACAATAAGACTAACAATTACCTAGATCTTAGTAATTATTTGTTTTAATAGAACTGTTTTAATTGTACTGTTTACATATATTAGTTAACCTAAGTTGGTGTATTACATTTATTTTACATTTACTTTTTTTTTTTTTAATTATTACTTTTAGACTGTGACGTTTACACCCGGAAGTAATGAGTCACAAGTAGGTCGCTTTTATTCATTTTTGCTACAATATAATTGTTTATAATTGTACTATTCAGAAATATTATTTATAGTTCGTCCATTTCAGTTAGTATACATTTCCTTTACGCTTAATTAATTTACAATCATTAATATCGTTAAACAATTCCGTTTAAAACCGAAATTATGCCACCCAAACGAAGTAGAAACGAAAGTGAGGAAGAAAGAATGGAAAGATTGGAAGCTAATAGACTAAGAGTTGCTGCAATTCGCTCCAATGAAAACAATTCAGATAGAGAAAGACGTCTAGAACTTAACAGGATACGTCAAAGAGAAAGGAGAGCAAGACTGTCAGATTTGGAAAGAGAAACCCAACGTGAAGCTGACAGAACTAGACATGCTGTAAGGCGGTTAAATTCATCACAAGATGAAATTCAAGAAAGGCAAAGATATGCACTGGAAAGAGAAGCAATATTACGATCGAATGAATTATATGAGGTAAGTAGACGTACACAAGATCAGTTGAGAGTGGCTCAACGACATCAGAATGAATCGGAAACCCAACGAAGCTTTCGCCTATACCAAGGGCAACAACGAGAGGCTGCATGGAAAGAGAGTATGACTTTGCCCCAGCAATTGACAGAAAACGAGGCAGCTAGACAACGAATGACTGCTTTGAGACACCATGAAATAGAACACTGCAATAGAAAAGGATTGCTCTACAACAAAAATGACTCTCTCACTACAGCTAATATAGGAAAAATGGACAAAGTATGTCAACATTGCTCAGCTGTAAAATTTAAAGGAGAAAACCCTGGTTGTTGTTGTTCTTCTGGCAAAGTTGTGCTTGATAGCTTTCCACCACTGCCTCAGTTGCTTCAAGATTTGCTCTCCGGCAATGGTCCCATCTCTAAAGATTTTCTGCAAAATCTACGCAGTTATAACAATTGTTTTGCAATGACATCATTTGGTCACAAAATTGCGGCAGTACATGGGTGGAATCCTTCTTTTAGTATTCGAGGCCAGGTTTGCCACCAGATTGGGAGTCTTTTACCACCTGAAGATGAAACAGACAAAGTTTATTCAAGTCTACTTCTTGGATAGTCTGGAAGAGGAACTACATAATCGGGGACGTGACAGTAGACTCAATAGAGACATTCTCCGAAGTCTGACTGAATTTTTACATGAGAACAACAGCTTCATTTGTCAGCTAAAAACAACAAAGGAGAGGATTGAAGAAGAACACTTGGTAGAACATAAAGTTGTCATAAGGGAAGACCGAAGGCCGCAAGAAGAGCATCCACGGCGATTCAATGCTCCAACAACAACGTATGAGATTGGAATATTAATGGAGAATGAACCAACAGCTAACCGGGATATTGTCTTGCGTTTTAGAAATGATACATTAAAACGGATCTCCGAACTACATCCCCTCTACGATACTTTAATGTACCCGTTAATGTACCCCTATGGTTCTCCATCTTACAACATCTACATGAAGGCATCCAATGGGCGAAAAGTTACCCAACAGCAATTTTATTCGTACCATTTAATGACTCGGCCTGGAAACTATTTTCTCTGGTACCGAAGGCTATTTCAACAATGGCTGGTGGATGTGTAGTGCAAGATTGAAACAGAACGTTTACAGTTCCTGAGGCGTGAGCAACAGACCCTGAGAGCTGACAATTATAGCAACTTGAGAGATTCAATTCTTAGGGACGATGGGAATCCAGAACAGTTTGGTCAACAAGTTGTACTTCCGGCAACTTATACAGGAGGCCCTCGATACATGTTTGAGCGTCAAAGTGATGCCATGGCATATGTTCGGCGAATGGGCCGAGCCGACCTCTTCATCACGTTCACAACAAATCCAAAGTGGACAGAAATTACAGAAAATTATCTTCAAGGGCAAGACCCTAAGGATCGTCCAGATATTGTTGCCAGGGTTTTCAGGCAGAAGCTAAAAAAGTTACTTGAATTGATTAAAAAGGGAGGATTTGGCAGGTTGAGGGCTTTCCTGTACAGTATTGAATATCAAAAAAGAGGACTGCCGCATGCACACATCATCACCTAGCAGGCCCCAGAGGACAAACTTCTACCAGAAAAAATGGATCTCTGCATATCTGCAGAGATCCCTGACAAAGAGGAAGATCCTGATCTTCATGCTAAAGTGATGGCACATATCGTGCATGGACCTTGTGGACCATTTAATCCAAATTGTCCATGTATGATTGACAACAAATGTTCCAAAAAATACCCAAAAGAATTTCTTCAGTGTACCGAGCAAGGCCAAGACTCTTACCCCAAGTACAGGCGAAGAAAACCAGAAGATGGAGGCCAGACTGGTACAATAAGGATGAAGAGAAATGGTCGGTATGTTAATCAAGAAATAACAAACCAGTGGATTGTTCCGTACAACAAGGTCCTCCTTCAGCAGTTCAACGCTCACATTAACGTAGAAATTTGCAGCTCGATCCAAAGCATCAAATATGTCCTCAAATACGTGAATAAAGGATGTGATCAAGCAGTGTTTGAACTACAAAGAACTGATGGAGCAGCTAACCAACAAGGCCAAGTACAAAGTCACATTGTGGATGAGATCCAGCAGTTCCAGAATGCAAGGTATGTCGGCAGTTCAGAGGCGGCCTGGAGGATATTGGAACATCCCATCCATGAACATTTCCCCCCAATTGTACAACTTTCTGTTCATCTTGAAAATGGGCAGCGTGTCATGTTCTCAGCTCATACTGCTCTGGAATGAGCCCAAGGTCAACCGCCTGCCACAACTTTGACAGCATTTTTTCAACTCTGCCATGAGGATGACTTTGCAAGGGGTCTCAAATACGTAGAAGTCCTTGAGTTTTACACTTGAAACAAATCGACAAAGAAATGGATGAGAAGAATGCGTGGGGTACAAGTTGAAGGTACTGAAAATGATGATGTATGGAAGGCACCATGCATTGGGAGAATCTACACGATTAGTCCAAAAGTAGGGGAGTGTTATTTCTTACGCCTGTTGCTCAATGAGGTTGCTGGTCCAACTTCATTTCAAGATTTGTGAGCATACAATGGTCAGGTGTTTGAAACATACAGAGCAGCGTGCCTTGCTCGAGGCCTTCTAGAAAATGACCATCACTTGCATCAAGCAGTAGGAGAGGCAAGTGCCACTCAATCACCTTCAAATTTGCGAAGCCTATTTGTGATAATTTTAACAGCCTGTGAGCCAAACAATCCTCTTGAGATCTGGATGGCTTTTCGTGATGTAATATCTGAAGACATTCTTCACAGATACAGGCAAGAAGTTAACAATCCAGAAGCAGATTTTAATGAGGACATCTACAATAAAACTCTTTGTCTAATTGAAGAAAAAGTTCTCCTTATGTGCGGTCAACCATTGGCAAGCTATGGATTACCTGCACCAACGCAAGGGAGAGATGAAAGACTCGCGAGAGAGTATCAACGTGAAGTTACTAGTAATCTTGAAGAACTTTCCCTACAAGCAGAAAATATGCAAGAAAAACTGACCGATTCTCAAAGAGAAGTGTACAATTCATTCATGGCAATGTTGGAAGCACAAGGTAAAATGAACAAAAACATGATGTTTCTTGATGCTCCAGGTGGTACGGGCAAGACTTTTGTAATCAATTTGATCCTTGCAAAGATTAGATCCATGAGAAAGATTGTGCTTGCAACAGCATCCAGTGGCATTGCTGCTACTCTACTACAAGGTGGCCGCACTCTTCACAGCACTTTTAAATTACCCTTGGATACTCATAGAATGGATCAGCCAGTTTGCAAAATTACTGGTAACTCAGCCTTGGCAAATGTAATTAGAGACACCTCTGCAATCATTGTAGACGAAGCCTCAATGACGCACAAGAGTGCTTATGAAGCAATTGACCGAACACTGCAAGACATCACAGGAAACAAGAATCCCATTGGTGGCATTCCAACCTTATTTTGCGGTGATTTCCGTCAAATCCTCCCAGTGGTTAAAAATGGCACAAGGGCTAACATTGTCAATGCAAGTTTGAAACAATCCTATCTCTGGAGGCACGTTATAGTGAAGAGACTGACTACTAATATGAGAGCCTATATCTCTGATAACACAGCTGCAGCAGACTTCTCAAAATTGCTTCTCCAAATCGGTAATGGTCAGTTTCCTATCACTTCTTCACCTGACACAATTAAGATTCCAACTGCGCTTGGTAAATGTGTCGGTAATCAGAAGCAACTGAAAGACAAAGTGTACCCAGACCTGCAAAACAATGGAAAATCACCTGATTGGCTTTCTGAGAGGGCTATTATTTCGCCATTAAAAAGCAATGTGAATCATTTGAACAATTCAATAATGGATGAATTTCCAGGAGACACAAAGCAATACAAGTCAGTTGATTCGGCTACTAATGAATATGAAGCTGTTCACTACCCTGTGGAGTTTTTAAACTCTTTGGAGATATCTGGAATGCCTCCACACATTTTAAATCTCAAAATTGGATCGCCAATCATGATTCTTCGATCCTTGGAACCGCCAAAAACAACAAACGGAACCAGATGTGTTATCACCAGATTGCACACCAATGTACTTGAGGCCACCATTTCCTGTGGTCCCTACAAAGGCGAAACCGTTCTAATGCCAAGGATCCCCTTAGTTCCATCGGACTCAGAACTTCCATTTAAATTCCGGAGACTCCAATTTCCTGTGAAGGTGTGTTTTGCAATGAGCATAAACAAAAGTCAAGGTCAGACATTTAACACCATTGGCGTAGACTTGACATCAGACTGCTTCAGTCACGGTATGTTCTACGTCTCCATCAGCCGGACAGGAAGCTCAGAAAAACTCTACATTCTGGCTCCAAATCAAAGCAGCAGAAATGTAGTTTACCCTGAGGCTCTTCAGTGAAAAGTTCGAGAAATGGATATGAGGAAAAACTGACATGATCTGATTGTGGTAAGTTTTTAGTATTGAATTTGCAAGATAAAATTTAAGCAAGAGTTGAAAATTACTTCAATGAAAAATTTACTATGTAACATCAAGTAACCTTCCTTTTTGATGAAAATGTTTTGTGAAGTTCCTGATTGAATTTCCGTCACTACAAGAGGTAGTTAAAATGTTAATCACCTTATGCAATCGTTGCTCTTACAACATCAACTTACTGGAAAGGTGCCCACAGATTTTAGTACCCGAGTGCGCAACAAAGCTCCGTGCGAAGCACGGGTATCTTTGCTAGTAGATATATATATATATATATATATATATATATATATATACCCCGTTACCACGTGCCAGAATTATATGCAAATCGTGATGTTTAGTTTGCAAGGAAAATTCGTGAAACTTCTCAACTTATACGGCAAGACAAACGCATGCCCAGATATAAAATTTTAAGCTGATCAGCGCAATACCGAACAAACAGCAGCCATTTTGGTGACTTGCAGTTTTTTTCAGCGTGCCAACTTTATATGCACGATGGGACGTAAATTTGCTTTAAGTCAAGCTGAGAAGGCTAAAATTGTTCAAAGGCTACATAATAAGATTTCCATCATAAAAAATTGCCAAAGAATTACACCGTGATCATCGTACAATAAAAAAAAATACTGTACTCATCCTCAACTTTTCAACGGACATACTGACAAAGGGAAAATTCGTAAGAAATAATATCTGTCACGTCGAACAATGAACAAGATCAAGAGAGAAATTTACCGTAACCGACTTGAAAGTACAAAACAAGTTTTTGAAAAAGCTGGCGTTCCTGATGTGCCCAAATAAAAAAAAATATCTGTATGTACATATAAAAAATATCTATATGCATATATAAAAAATATCTATATCTACATATAAAAAATATCTATATGTATATATAAAAAATATCTATATGTACATATAAAAAATATCTATATGTATATATAAAAATATCTATATCTACATATAAAAAATATCTATATGTATATATAAAAAATATCTATATGTATACATAAAAATATCTATATGTATATATATAAAATATCTATATGTACATATATAAAATATCTATATGTCTGTGCCTAAATCAAAACGCGGATTTCATGAGCAAAGCTTCTTTCTTAGAACTGCACGCCTGTGGAACTCTGTTCCGTCTGCCTGCTTCCCTCCGGACTACAACTTGGATGTCTTCAAGTCTAATGTTAACAAATTCCTAATGAACCGCCCCCCTAATTAAACACTTCATAAAATCTCCTCACTAACGTGATGTACTTGCAATAACCCTTATCCCTGAGTGGCTTCCGGGCCTTGATAAGTGGTGATCACTGTGTAAAAAAAAAAAAAAGAAAATATGTACATATATAAAATATCTATATGTATATATAAAAATATCTATATTTATCTATAAAAAAAATATATATGTACATATAAAAATATCTATATGTACATATATAAAATATCTATATGTATATATAAAAATATCTATATGTATATATATAAAATATCTATATGTACATATATAAAATATCTATATGTATATATAAAAATATCTATATGTATATATATAAAATATCTATATGTACATATATAAAATATCTGTATGTATACATATAAAATATCTATATGTATATATAAAAAAGAGACGATCACAGACCAAGAGTTGAATGAACTGTCTTTTAATTGAGTTACTAAAAATATGTGCTTCGATTAAATGACTTTATGAGTGTGTGAAATATGAATCGTTCGTATACCGTAATGTGAACGGAGTATATAAATTTTATTCGATTGTAAATGTCATAGAGCATATATAACAAATTTTATACTTTTTAATAAGCTTAAAATGAAGATATAATGATTCTAAACCTTACACTTAGATTCCTTATTCAACTTTAGAGCAAAATCCATTAATTCTAGAAAGTGTATAAAATTCCAAGGTTTTTAAGAGGTTTTAAGCAGAAATGCTAATGCATGTTTAATTATTAGGGAATGAAATTAATTCAGTCAAAAATATTTGAATTTATAAAAATGATTGTAATATCCATATTATGCTCCTTGGGTCACTTTTAAATGCAATAAAGCTGACCATTGTGGAATCTATACATTAATACGATACTGTGTGTGTTATTTATTTTCTATGTCACGCTTACATCTGAGTCGTTTAATTGTTATTGACTTCCAGTTCTTGTAATAAATAATTTTACCAAGAATTCTTCATAAGTTTGGATTTCGGTTTCGATTATTGGTTACGGCACTCAAGTCACTTTTTTGTATAAATAATTTTATCAAGAATTTTGGTTTCAGTTTCGATTATAGCTGATGGGACTCTAGTAATGTATTTTTTTATAAATAATTTTATTTATATACTAGCAGGCTGTCAGGCATTGACCGGTCGTAAAATATGCGTATATATTTTGATTATTGCAGATTTCGTATTTATTATTATATATATGGGTTTAATATATAGTAATGATTTTAAAAGTTTTTAAAAAAAAATGACACATGTGCCATCACCGAGAATTGAAACCAAAACGTTTAGCTCATGATTTACCTTTTCCTAGGACGTTAATGGATGTACTATCAAAACATGTTTGCCGCAAAGCTAAAAATTAAAACATGAACCAATGGCTATTACTGTTGTGTGGCGGGTTCAGATGGGGACATATTAATGGAGACTTAGAACAGGGACAACGACGATGAGGGAGATATTGAGGCAACAGCTAACACATATTAGAGGGGGAGGAGATACTTCACTTATGATGGAGGAAGAATATTACTTGTAAGGGTTCGTTATAAGATGATGATAAAACACGACACGAGACAAACAGTTACAAACATTGATTGTTCCTTTATTATTCAACCGGCCGAAGGGTGATGCCAGGAATTCAAGTCTTTTCGACTACATGGTCTACTCTTCTCTCTTCGCCTCTAGGGGGCCCCAACTCTCCAACTGACTCTATCACCGTGTGTGTGATCTCCTCTGATTATCTGATCCCCATCTCACTAACTTCGAACCCACAGATTTCTATATTGAAAAATCTCCTTTGTTTATGACATCAGAAGTGTGGTTTCCAGCGTGCCTCTATCACGTGGATTTACATATGTCTGTCCAAACACATTTTTGAAAAACAAAAGATTCTCAATCCTAATTGTTTAATATCGAACTTATTTCTAAACAATATTTTTTAATTCGCATTGTCCAATCTTTAAACTGACATATTTAATATCCAGTTATTCTAAAAGAATAGATAATCTCTTTTTTTACATAAATAATATTTAGTTATTTCTTAAAGTATTTACATTCCTAGGATTTCAATTATCCACTTGCATACAGGATTCGATTCTAGCCTTTTCTTACTAACATTTTCACTTATCTAGTATGTCTTCTTACTTACATGAAAAGTGGACAGCCCTTTCATGTAACATTACTCCATGAATGTATATTCAACTTTCAACTCTATATTTAAATATAAAAAAATAAATACTCAACTATGTAATTAAATGTAAGAAATCTGCAAGAATTAAAATATCATATTAAAGCGTATTTTACAATCGGTCTATGCTGGGCGTCCCTGCTAGCTTTGATAAATTCTTTTGCAGTTTTAACAAAAGATCTATAATAATATCAGAGCATCACCATTTACTGAACATTTACAGAATGCTAACGTCAATATATTCCATATGAATGAGTCCGCTAGTATTGATTAAATGATGTCTAATACGTATCGTAGAAAGTTCACAAAGATCGTACGTCTAAAGTTTCATAAGCAGTCTCGTTTTTACCCTATAAAATGAAATTAAGTTTAAGTAAATATACCCCATTTCATACGCTAAGTTTGTGTTAAAATTCATAATGATCGGTTAATTACTTTGTAAGTAATTCGTTTCAGTAAGAATATATAAACATAGAGATACATACCTTTTATCTAGGATAAACATAACTTGAGAAGATTGGTTAATGTATCCAGAAACTATGAATAAACCTGGTGAAGTAACTGTCTCTGAGATGTTTGATAACACTGCGATTGGCATAAGCCATTTGATGAGAACATGTAGTGTTAAATATGATGTGTTCCACTTAAAGTCATATTAAGCATAAGAATAGAAATTTCCATCAAATGTTTAGGACTAAAGTTAGAGGTGCGTAACAGAAATCCAAAATACCGAAGGAGAAAGAAAGGCTTGTTTTTTGGCATTTGAACTGTGTTAGAGCGGGAAGTAACGTAATGCTTAAAGGAATAAACGTCAGAGCGCGTAATAACATTGTTGCTTTTGGCGTTTGTGTTCCATTTTGTTATATTCACATGATTATAAAAAAGGAACACACAAATACTTTAATTGTTACCTTACGTGTTAACCAAAGAACAGCTACCTTTGTCGACGAAAAAGATAACAGTCAGTTCATGAGGATCGTAGAACCCCTACGCGTTAACCCTTAGACAAATAGAACAAAACATATATAAAAGAAATAAAACATTTTCTGTGAAAAAAATACTGAAGATATGGGCGTAAATCATTGTATTTATTTTATAATTAATTCAACTTATCATATATTTATAAGTATGGATAAATAAACTAATATAATATTCGTTAACGACAGCAGATCGACTTAGTTTTTTTTTAATTTCAGAAAATTATGGCTATTCTATCTGAGTAGTTTAGAAGAATTATATTTAATCATGTCGAAAAAAGTTGCATGTAATTATCCTGATTTCATATTCAAGTTATAACAAGGCCGATAGCCATTAGCCGCGTGCTCTCGTGTAATGAATGAATGTGTGAATGTAGGATTGACATGAAATTCTTAAAGATAAACTAAAATGATCGAAAAATGGGCTGAAATGACTTAAATAAATAAATAAAAAGTAAATGACTTAGAATGACTTTAATGAACTTAAGGATAAATTGAATGACCTTAATGACTTGAATGCTCAAAAATAACTGGAATCCCTCAAAAACAACTTGAATGATCTGGAGAATGACTTGAATGCCTTTGAGACTGACTGGTTGTAAAGTGGGTTATTATTTTACATTAAATTAATACGGAAAAGTGATCCCCCACTTTATATAACAAAGTTACAAACATAAGTACAGCATTGATTGAGATTGTCGGACTGACTTCCTCATCTTGGTTGTTCGAAGGCCGGAGGGCAAAACGGCCGAAATGTTGTGACAATACCAACCAAGATGAGGAAGTCAGTCCGACAATCTCAATCAATGAAAACATCTCATCTCAAAAATACAGACAATTACTATAAGTACAGCATGTAGTAAGAACAGATACTACACTTTGATCTTGACCAAAAGGTCAAGAAAAGGGTATTTATTTGCTCCCCCACGGAGCAAAATAGGCACAAGGCCGATTTTTAATGTGAGGAGTACAGGGGAAATGGGGGCCAACTCCCCGGGGAGTAGGGAAGCTGGATAGTGACAATTGGTATGAAGGGTTGCCCCTACATTGACCAAGGTCTTATGTTATGCTGCCCCCCACATATGGTCTTTGCATGCAGTATCTGCCGGAACAGATACTACACTTTGAGATATTAAATTTTTTATTCACAGGAAAAAATACAATAGGGAAAATAAACAAAAAACTTAGGCACAAGGCCAACTCAAAAAGAAGTGGGGGATGGTGAGGTTGGTTGATCCATCTCGTCTCTATTGGAAATTTTAAATGATTTGTCTCTCGGCCAGCATCTTTAATCATGGTTACCCTTTTAAATTTGTATTTATGTGTATGTGGTGGGTGTGGGTCGGGTCTTCCTACTTAAACTCAATTTAAATTTTCTTTTTAATATCAAAAAATACAAAAAAAAATAATAATATTAACAAAATTTCATTTGTGTGGAGGGACATGGGGAAAAAAGAGACTCGGTTAGTAAGGCCCCCCACCCCTATCTGAAATACTAGACTACCCGTTTTACTCTGGTTTGTAAAGGAACCAGGGTTTCGCGGGCAGTCTCTAAATGGAGGGGGTAGGGGTTGTGTCTTAAATAGGGGAGAAAAGAAAAATTTGACGGTGGGGGCGGGGGTGTTAGTATTTGGTTTGATTTCCTTCAAATTGGGTTGAATTTCGAGACGAGGGGGGAGAGGACTAAAGAAAAAAATTGTTGTTTTGGGAGGTTGTGGGTCTTGGAGGCTTTCTAATAAGGGAAACAAGATTTATTCGGCTGGCCGAGAGGCTGAAGGAAGTAGAATTGGAAAGGGGCGGGGACCCGACAGAAACCCTAGAACCGAGCGCTCCACCCCTAAGCAGGGAACACGTATTCAAATTTGGCCCCTCTTCATACACACAGACTTTCAAAAGCCACGCGATGCAGCCTTCTTCTGTCGCATCTGATCTTTACCCGTAGTTGATGTTTAAAGAAGGCGATCAGATCCTGATCAGAAAAAGGCAGCCCCCCCCGGCCCTCTTGCAGTCTCGGCGTCCAAATCACCATTCTCGCCACGGGCAAGATTGCGATGTAGACCATTTGTCTCTTCTGGTCCCACGACGGCCTCACGTTGTCTACTACGTTGAATACAGTAATCGGGTGAGGATGGTTGGGATTGATGCGAGCCGTCACCTCGCCAACATACGACCAGTACTGGCGGGGTTCGCGGTAATCGAAAAATGCGTGATCAGTTGTTTCTGCTGCCGTCGTACCGCAACGGGGACATGCCGGTGACTCCAAGAAACCAGAACTGCATTGAGGAGAAGCGCGTTTCGGGTCTATCGCCAAGTCAGATTACTCGAACCCGGTGTGGTCTCCCCCACATATGGTCTTTACTCAACATGGAGTGGATCTCACTCTACTGCCAACCCAAATGCATGCATAGCGAGTCGTCGGCGACCCCTCTCACTAGATCCCTATGGAGTTCCCTACGGGTGGCAGTCACAAGGTCGCTGGACCCTGGTAGTCGTTTTAGCGTGGCTCGGCACTCTTTCAGGAAGCCTTAATCTCCTCGCGGCCTGCGGTCGGGAAAGGCGGCAGTGATCGCGGGGTGCCACGGGTGACCGTCTTGAAGGTAGTGGCTAAGGAAGGCCAGCCTCTCGGCGTCTCGATGACACCTCAAGTCTGGCATTCCCAAACCTCCCTCACACGGACGTTGAATACAGACCTGTCTGCTCGCCCAGTGTCTTCCTCTATCCCAACTCAAAAGGGGGGATTTTGGGGGTCGTTGGTCATCCTTGTCACTCCAGAACTAAACAAAGTCAAAAGTTTCTCCCAGCTAGTATCTTCTTTCACCATAATACCGCATTCACCCTTTCATATTGGGGGACGTCCTAGTAACTCCCAATTTTTAAAACATTTTTTATTGACGTGTAAAAACAAAAAAGATAACAATAAAATGGTAACAATAATTCATTTGTGTCGAGGGCGGGGGAAGAAAAAAAACAAAAGGTGTTTAGTAGGACCCTCCCAACCCCGTCTAGTTGATAGACTGCCCGTACCACTAGATTTGTAAAAGGAACCTCGCTTCTGCGGGTCAATCTCTAGGTGGGGATGCCCTCTAGATGGGGGTGAATGGAGAAATGAAATTTTTGTGGGTAAGGGATGGAGGTTAGTTCGTATTTCTTTTTCTCCAAGATGGGTAAAATTTAGAGGAAGGGGTGAAAACAAAAATTGCAGGTAAGAGGGGATGGGGATCTTGGAGGCTTCCAATCGGGGAGGGATGGAACACACACTCAGCTAGCTGAGAGACTACTTGTTTAATTTAACTTTACAGAACTGCGCGTTCCACACCTAGGCGGGGAACACGTATTCAAATTTGGCTCCTCTTCGTACACACAGACTTGCCACATGTATTCATCTTCTGTCAAATGCCGCGCGATGCAGCCTTCTTCTATCACATCTGATCTTCACCCGTAGTTGGTGTTTAAAGAACGCGATCAGATCTTGATCAGAAAAAGACAACACCCCCCGGCAACCTTGCAGCCGCGACGTCCAAATCACCATTCTCGCCACGGCCAGGACCGTAACGTAGACCATTTGTCTTTCCCGGTCCCACGGCGGACTCACATTGTCCACAACATTGGATACAGTAATTGGGCGAGGATGCTCAGGATCGATGCGAGCTGTCACTCCGCTGACATACGACCAGTACTGGTGGAGTTCGCGGCAATCGAAGAAAGCGTGATCAGTAGTTTCTACGGCCGTTGTCCCACAACGGGGACAATCAGGCGACTCCAAAAACCCGGAACTGCATTGTATGTTGTTGAGTGGAAGTGCATTTCGGGCCAATCGCCAGGTCAGAGAGAACTCCGAATTGTTCAGATGACTCGAACCTGGCGCCCAGCTCCACGCGGAGCGGATCTCACTCTGCTGCCACCCCAAACGCGCGCTGGCCAAAAGGCCAAGAAACACTTAAAAAGCTAATAACAGCATTTATTAACAACAGACCTTTGATCTTAATCAGAAAGGCCAAGCACAAAAGTGTTACGGACAGACCGACCGACAGACCGACCCACCGACCGACGGACCGACGGAGTGACCTGTAGAGTCGCTTGCACGCGACTAAAAACGGTACAAATCTCAAAAGGAACTGATCTCAACAGCAACATGAACCCTGATAAATTTCACATGCCAACTCCTTCTCTTAACTGTCCAATATTCGACTCGGTAAATCTGTTGCATTCTAAAATTATTCGCTTTCGTCACATGCAAATCAATTGATCACGCATACAAATTACTTTTACCTAAATAAACTGTTTGTATTTATGACATGAGTTATTTTTTCTCTAAAAACAACAATTATACGACGCACTTTGAAGCTGGTATATGTTTGTCGTCATAGCTCAACGCCTTTTCACTTAACAAAACGCAAATGGAAAACAGTGCGAGATTAATTACACAAGTAGATATAATTTTAAGAATATAAATTCGAAGGCTTTAAATGAGCCGCGAAGGTTTTAAGGGAGTCGCGACATTGACCGAGATTAAATGATGATCAACGAATGTTTCACACTCACATGCTCTAACTGATGACCCATCACGGTGCACCGGAAAGAGAAGCTTCACATCTTTTCCACATTGTAGTTTACATTGCATTGTAGAGATCCTGCTCTTAATTTATAAAACTATTTTGATATATAATAGCTTCTATTAAAGCTTGAAATGGTAAGATCAATATCATAGTTTAATTGTGCCTTAACAGAATCATTCATTTCAGAAGGCCTTCATATTATATCAAAGAACTCACTGATTTTATATGCCTGGCCTTTCTGTTTGTGCGGTGATAATGGCTTGAATTATAGTTTAAAATGAAAGATTAAAGTATCATTGCTCACTTTTTCTTTAAACTGAAATATTAATTTCAAACGCGTCTCTGGCATATCTAAGAACCTTCTGTTGATTTTATATCATATGCCTTTCTTCTTGTGTAGTAAAAAATTTCTCAAATGCTAGTGATATTAGGCTGTAAAAGGTGTTAGCTTTGGTCAAAATCGTCTGTTTCTTTCTTTATCGGATTTTTTCGATTATCGATTATCGATGATTATCGAAGATATTGCGATAAAAAACCTATCTAAGAACACTGACAGATACATAAAGTACATCTGTGTGAAATTTCATGAAAATCGGTCCAACTGTTTCGAGTTCTCTAGGGAAATAACTCACAGACAGAGACACACAGGACAACGTTCCTTTTATATAATAGTAGAATTAAGCCAAGTTTCAATCATACATGGTTGTTACATACGTCTCCAGGGAAAAGTTATTAATGTATATAAATTAATTTTTATTAATGCATATGAATATTTTTATTAACGCATATAAATATTCTTATTAACACATATAAATATTTTATTAATGCATATAGATATTTTATTAGGGCATATAAATGAATACTTATTATCAATTCAGATAAATCAATAGATACTATTAATGCATATAAAGATATTTGTCAATGCATATAAAAAGATGCATACGTACAGGATAAGAACAATGTTCCTATGTATTAATCCATTCATGTAAGATTTTAGGGTAACAGGACTAGATATTCCAGATGTAAATAAGAGATTTAAAAAGAAAAATCCAGGTAAGGTTTGATAAGCAAGAAAATGGAATTTATCGTTGATGGTTAAGTCTACCGAAAGTACGTAACAAAAAAGAGATTTCTTGCTTCTGGGAATTTAAGCCACAGAGTGAGTGAATTGGTTGGTTGGTTGTTTTTGTTTTACGGCATATCAACCCTTTTCAGGTTATTTAATGTCGAATCCAAAGACTTTGAAGAAATTTTTTTAATGGAATATATTTGTTGTTTTCAAGTCGGTTTCTATTTAACCCATAGTTTGGACCCTTACGGGTACTACCACTCCAGGTCAGAGTGGACCTGGGAGCAGCGGCAAGTAAAGGGTGGCTCCACACTCCCCAAAGTCCGCAAGCTGGGGCCTCGCCATTGAATATAGTTTAAGGTCATATCCAGGACCAAAGTGAGTGGAGGTTGTTTTTTTACCAGTTAAAAGTTTAATAACAACACCAAATCAATAAGAATAAAAGAAAAACGTATGTGTACGTTTATCCTAACTAGTGCTGTGACAACAGAATATTCTTTTCATTCTTCTGACTCTAATGTATATATCCGAAATAGATAGACACACTTAATCAACCAGAAACCACATCCGTCTATATAAAAACATATAAGATATTAACAGATATATACTCAAGAGTCAAACCAATAAAAAAATATATACTGTTGTCACAACCCTAATAGTAACTATTGATGCCATGGTGGATAAAATTAAGTATGGTGAAAATATTACGAAAACATAATGAACATAGAACACGATTAATTATTATTTGAGATTTCTTCAGGGATTTGTTGTGTTTTATTGTTAAGCTTTACTTAATAGATATTAACAAATGTCTGTTTATTTTGTTTACATTTTTCTCTAGGAGGATAGACAAAAGTTCAGGTGTGGGTTTTATGAGAATGTTCTCGAATATAACACAACTAGTTATCCAGGTCAGTACTCAACATGTGTGATTTTTTATGCGTCTATCTATTGTTATACTAAAGCCTAGCTAATTTGTATATTTATTTATTTGCGGACTGTTATCATGATCGTCATAGTCGTTGTTTTTATACGTTTGTGGCTCAGTCGATAGAGGCGTTGACTCTCTACGGTTCCAGGTGGGAATTATCATTAAAACGGGTTTAATCCTACCCAAAAAGCAGTCCAGGTGAGTAGTTGGCCAAAAACGCGGTGAGAAAACAACAACTATGGAAGGCAGTAATTACTGGGAATACAGTTAAGAGACTCAACATTTCTATCCCGTCGCGGTTAACCACCTGAAGAAGGCCAGAGGAATAGTTAATCGAAACGTAGTCAAACAACAGCAACTGTGAAGGCAAGGATAATAGTTCGCAAATAAATGAATAAATATATACAAAGATTTAGATACAACACCAACATAGGGGAGCATTTATATTTCTACAGAGCTACCATTCGCGCATATATGGCATATATACGCATTGTTGCCATATCTACGCAGGTGCATCTACCACTAGTCTTTCGGTCTCAGACAGGGTATAAAATAGGACCAAATCCAATAGGTCCCCACTGTTAACTAAAACCTGTGTCGCATACCAGCAACGTGAATTCATGTGTCTATTAAACAAGTATTCTAGTGGGATGGGTTCTGAGGACATCGTAGCACTTATGTCCCCTTACAACGTAAATAGCACCCACTAACGCAACAAGTAGCAAAATCCCAACCCATACTTTGTTAAGAGCGCTAGATGCCGGAAGGCTTTCTGCTCTAATAGTTGCTTTCCTCAGACTGCTAAATTTTGAAATTCCCTACCGGTTTCCTCCTTCCTTTACTGTACTGACATGCAGAGGTGCAGAACTTTAAGTGGAATGTGAACAAACATCTCCTGCATGTATGGTGTACCTGTAGATATTATCTCAAATAATAGCCCCTTACGTCCAAGTACCACTGTGCCCTGTATGTAGCGAAACAGATATATATATATATATATATATATATATATATATATATATATATATATATATATATATATAGACATCCACATACAGTACTCTTTCATTGTTTCACAGTGCGGCTAGATAAGCAACTACCTAAAGCTTCTAACCGTTGCGCTATACGGCTGCTATGCAGGCAGTGAATTAACAATGTTTTGATATTGTCCAAATACCTAAGCTCAATTTGTTTACACAAATAGCATCGCTTTATATGATAACGGTAATTTGTATATTACTTCCCAGTAGTCTCAACCTAAGATTGGGAGCATTATAGTCATCTGCACAGTACTGCTTCGCTGTTTTACAGCTCATCAGTGCGGCTAGACAAGCAACTACCTCAAGCTAGGATCGAAACCCGATCGCACAAATTACAGTCGAAGCTTATAACCGTTGCACTATATATATATGTGTGTGTGTGTGTGTGTGTGTGTGTGTGTGTGTGTGTGCGCACGTGTGTGTGCAAAAATTTAGGACGTCCACTATTTAAAAAGCACTGTATGTATATATATATACATACATATATATATATATATATGTATGTATATATATAATAACTTACTACCTAGCTCTACCTACGTATTGAGCACTGTTGAAGTAAATACTTAAAGTTTACGCATAAATTTATACTCCCGAATATTAATTTATGTGATTAAATGAAGTATATATATATATATGTATATATATATATTACTGTTATTTACCACACGCACGCACACACACACATACACACACACATATATATATATATATATATATATATATATATAAATTAGAGGTTTTTAAAACCACACAAGTGCAAGTAAATTCCTTCGAATTCGAATCGTGCAGCATGCCACGATATATATATATATATATATATATATATATATATATATATATATATATATATATATATATATCAGAGTAAATACATCTTACACATGTTTCAGCAAAAAAATTGGGATTAAAATTAAAATTAAATCAAAGTTTTCATATGAAGATCCTCAAACTTCAGAAGATGTTGTGGTGAGAATCATGCAATCTTAATAATATATTGAAAGCGCATTTTGTTTAATTGCTCTCTGATGACGATGGATAAAATTTAATACAATCTGAAATGTTTATATTTTGAAAGTGAAGATTGTCCCTATATTATACTCTCTGAAATAATCTTAAATCTGGGAAATATCCAGTAATTGATATTTATTGTTTAAGCATAATCGTTTTCGGAAGCAATGTAATGTTTTAAGGATTATGATATACCGCATTATGCAAAGTTTATGATTTTAATTAAAGGAAGAAAATGTGGATACAAGGATTAATATGAAATAACAATCGCTAGTAATTTAATAGCAAATATGACAACTCGTTTCATTTTGTTATTTTGTTATATTTTCTTTCAGTGGAATTCTTCAACTCGTTTAGTTTTGCTTGCTTTTGTGCAATAAATATTATCTTTGGTAAGTTGCCATTAACAGAAATCCGAAAGTGTTTCATATATTCTCTTCGTTAATTGATCTTCTGAGAAGATTATAATTACTGGCGAAATATCTGTCACACAGACAGATTACTAGTGGTTAGTTTTTATCTGTTTTGTTTAAAACCGAATCTATACTATTGACTATATAAATGTACTGTTATTATTAATGGAGATGTTGTATTTGTTTGTCTGAAACCGTAATTGCACTCTTGCTTTTCTACTCTTATTTCCAACGGGAATTTAGTATCTATTTGTTTGAAGCCGAAACTATACTATTTTTTTTTATTGATGTGTTATTTTTCTTTTATTATTAGTAGGGATTTGGTATAATATTTAAAGTCGAAACCCTAGTATTACTTCTTTATTAATGGAGATAGTGGCACCGTAACTATTAGTTCTATTAATATACTATCTTTCGGTGCTCAGTTTAGGGAGTAACTTAGTGTAGTTTCTGTTGTTATCCTGTGACTATTCTCCTAAGGCACTATTTTTTTACAGAGGAGATTGTCATGATACTATCCTCCAAAGTATTACCTCCTCATTTTTGGTGGGGGGATAGTATAGTGTATAGTCGGTTGTCATCAAATTATTTTCCCAGGTATCACTGTCCCCTTTAGGGTTAGTACTATAATATTTCATCTTTGTCTGAATACCATCACTTCAGTTATTACCTCATCTCAGGAATATATATCAACAAGAAATAGTCAAAATCAAATGGTTAAACAAAAAAAAACTAACGTCATAGATACTTCAAAATTATGCGACTAGAAGGTGACGTATTATTGCAAGTAATTATAATAATAATGCAAATATAAAATAATTTTTCTAAAACAAAATATGAAAGAAACTTTATATATGTACGATTATTCGGACTTCTGTTCTTATTTTGAGTGTTGTTCGCACAACGTTTCAGCCGTTGTAACATTCCACCTTCTTCATGTGTATTTTGTCGAACTCGGAAATTTTTATGTCGAACTCGAGAATTTCCACAGAATGTCAAAAGGGAACATTTTATGTTACCCCTGGTGATAGCATGCTGCCATTCCACTTGACATGGTTGTGGTCGTCGTATATTTATATACTAATATCGTAATATTAGACTCTATCACTGAAATGTGACGTCATGGTCTAAAGTCCTAGCAAGCAGAATCTGTTGAGCAGTCAAATTGTCAATAATAAAAGAGTTTTACAAGTGTTTTGGTCATTGTTAGCTACAAATAACCTGCTTATATTTAATGCCACCTTTTTATTTTTATTTTTTATGAAAGTTGATCTTTTCGTGAATTTTATCAATTAATTTTGTAAATAAAATTTAAAAATGCATGAGTAAATCATGTTTATGCTTTCTACTAATAAAGAAGACGTAAATTTTTTTCACATAAAAAAAACATTTTCATTTTAAGAACAAACCATAATATTCAGCAAATATAAACGCATGTATGTGTATATGTAATAGTGTCAAAATACATATTTAAAGAAAGTAAGCCACACACACACACGTTTGTTTTTTTACTAAGAGAATTTACCAGGTTTAACTGCTAGTCTGATGAATTCTTTCTATGGAATAAAACAGTTGTGATATGTGTATCTTGTATACTGCTGCAAACAATAAACTTATTTACACCAAATAAATAAATTCAATTCCTATTTCTGTCACGTAAATCATTTAGTGAAATGTCTTGCAATATTTCTTCTGAACTTTTTATTTACTAAAATCATATTTTTAAAAGAAATAATAGTATTTATGAAAATAAGGTACAGTATTATTTTTGTGGTACTTTTAAGCTCTTTTGTTTTGTTTTTTTGTTCTTTTTAATATCTTTTGTTTATTAAATCGTTAGGTGGAAGAACAGAATAGTTGCAAAAGTTCACCCCGCGCTATATTAATGGTTCTCCGGAAAATTCCGCGTAACCTGATCAGTGTTTAGTTAATATGGATATTTTGATAACAACGATGAATCTTTCTATCTACTATCATATAAAAGCCATTTTCTGTGTGTGGGGGGGGTCCTTACTCATAGGTTTCGAAACGGCTAATCCTATCTATTGCAAATTTCACACACTTTTAATGCATATGTCTGCCAGTGTTCTTAAATATGTTTTCTGCATAAATTTATCCGATAAGTATCAACAATCGAAATTAGTTGATCTTAAAACTAGTTTTCTTTCTTATAGATGAAAATGAGGCATTTTACAGGAGAATATTTCACATTACACCGGACAAGGGAAATAATAAAATTTTAGCAAATCATTTCCGAAACTCGAAAAAATCCGATCTTAAAATAGTCTTCTCTCTTTTAGATAAAAAATAATTTTATAAGGGTAATATTTTACATTAGACCGGCTAAGTGAAATAATAAAATCTCAGCAAATCATTTCTTCTTAAAAACAGATTTATTATCAGAACATAGTAGAACATTTAACTACAGATCGAATAGTCCTCTGTTTAAGTCCAGATGTACCTTACCATTTCATTTTATTTTTTCTTATTAATTTACGATAAAAGAAGAGGCACTATTTAAAATTGCCGCAAATCATTTCATTTGCACATTTTAAGCCTAAACAGTAATTAGTTATGACGTTTCTAGGACATTCATTGTCAAGCCCAAAATATCAACTGATGTGATATTGTAAACAAACACAGACAGAATTTGATGAACGTCATTATCATTATTATTTTTATTATTTCTTATCTTTTTGCGAATTAGTCCACTGGGAAAATTATTCCTCGTTATATATAATAATAACTAGGGGGTGTATTCTATAATATTTCATGTGCAATCTGCATAAATTAAAATATCATGTTTAAGCATATTGTATGATTGCGCAACGCCGGCGGCGAGCTAGTATTCTAATAAGAAAAAGAATGTTCTCGAAACGGAATAGGTATTTAAAGATAAAATATTTACGTTAAAATATGTACCATTGATGTAACTTGATGAAACGGAATTTTAGTTTTCATAACTAACATAAACAAAAAGGCGTAGCAAGAATGAGGTGCTTGTTCTTTTTGTGCTACGTAGATTATTATCGGTCACGTGGTCAGAGAAAGAAAAGATAGTTCAGAGAGAGTTTAGTTTGGTATTAAATGCTTTTATGAACAGACGAGGGTCTTGTGCTCCAGGTGTTTGAATTTATGCCCATGGACATCTGTGACCTTCTCATGTAGCAGGATATAGTCTGATTGCTCCCTTGCCATGTCAGTCTTCAATCGTGGTTGGGTGTTCTCAGTCCTCCTTTAGTCAAGGCTTGATGTACCATTCGTTCTGCAGGTCAATCGTATCCTGAAAAAAAGCAGTAACTCAACAGATCGCCAGCGATTCAGTAAAAAAAAACATAGTTTTTTTTTCTTCTATACTAATTATTCAGTCCAAAGAAAAAATATATATATATACAATTTCTTTTTACAAGATTTGATAATTCGTTTTAAATGTCTCTCGGATTCTAACCTCTCCAGTTAACAATTGGTGGCGGGTGAGAGGTAAAGGGAAGAGGTGGGCGACTCTTCTCTTGGATGGATCTCAGAAACCGTAGCTCTACACTCTGAAACTCAATTTCAACTCTAACTTAAACTTAAACTCAACTGCCATTTCTTGCTTCTACACGGGCTTAAATATGAATGGGTGGGGTGAGTAGGTTCCATTCTAGATGCTCAAGGCAGCCAATCATCATCAAATCCGACACAGCTTGGTTCCGTTTGATTGGATAGTTGGCTACCTCTTCCCCACATTCATATCGGGTCATTTCCACTGATAATGATTTCCCATGGATATCGTCTCACTCGAGGATTTTATCCTTGACCCAAGGTCAGTTTAGTAACCTCGGTAGACAAAACATGACTGTTACTGTTTTTTTCAATTTCTGCATTCAGCAAATTATTTGTTATTATATTCAACTCTACGTCGTTTCTGTATTTGATATATTAGAAACCTATTAGGTCACCCGCTATTGTCCGGGAGAGCTTATCTAATAAATCTTCAATCCGGTAACAATTTCACTCTTTTTATATCGATATTCTTCTCCTTAAGTCACCAATTGCTCCCCTCTAAGGGGTTGTGTTACACGCCAAAGAGACAAAATAGCAAAGTGTAGACTTTTGCTAAGTGTGCTCAACTCAGACGAATGAACCCCGCATGGAAATAAATGATTATATCCAAACATAAATTCACATTCTGGTGTTTCTATTTTCCAAAGAAAATCATCTTTATCAAACATCGTCGGTGGAGATAGAAGCAAAAGACACATACCATTACAAAATTTATTTCGTTTGATTACTCATATTGTGGATTAAAATGTTTTAATTGCTTAGATTAGATTTCGAGGGAATTTAGTTGTAATCTGCATGAAAAGCCTACCCGCGGTAATGCATGTTATGTGTGAAAAGATCATGTGAATAAGTCTTAAAGGAGATATGACTGTCTTTATAAGCTGTGATAACAATAATACTCCTTACTGTGAATGTCTTACAAGGAGGAACCTCGATTTAGACCAGCATGGTCCATGGTAGAACAGAGATAAACAATCAACAATCAATCAATGTTTGGAGGTGTGTGTGTGTGTGTGTGTGTGTGTGTGTTGGGGAGTTAGATCAAAACAAAGCGAAGTAATAGCACTGTTTAAATATTATAAAATAAAAAAAACGATGTTAAACTTCGTAAAAAAATCTGAAAAACAAAAACAAAAACAGCGAAAATAATGGAAAAAAAACAACGCGGGGTTGCCTGTGTGAAAAGAAAAAAAAGTTTTGGGATTAAGATAGGCTCGAACACGAAGCCTTGAGGTTACTAGTCTGATGACATAGCCTGACGCTACGAAGTTAGGGATTTGAGGACGGCTGAAAGTAAACGTTTAAAACGCAGGTGGTTGAACGTCAACGTATGGTTTTCTAGGTCAAACATCACGTAGTAGTAGTAGTAGTAGTAGTAGTAGTAGTAGTAGTAGTAGTAGAGAAAATTAATTCACAGCGCGATTTTTGTAACCTAAAAGTCGCTGAAATAAAACATATTTACAACGTCGTAAATCGTAACTATTATAATCTAAGGAGTATATAAAAAGTCCTAAGACATAGTAATCCCCCGGAGAACTCCCTGCAAAAAAGCCTTTGCCGGACATAAACAAAAATGCACACACACACACACACTAACACACAAACACACATTTTGCCTTTTATATATATATAGAAGAGAATTGCATCTTAAGTCAAGTACTTTTAAAGAAGATTGGGTGCCTTTCTTGTGAATGTTTTAGAAGTATTTTCACCGACTACTCTGGTAAACTTCCTACACTTATTGTATCCCATAAGTGTAAATACCTCCAACGAACTCGACTAGAAATAAGATCTAACTACTTCAGTTTATATGTACCAGATATGGAGAAAAGGTTTTTCAAAATTTCTCGGATCGTTTGTCTATGGAATTCCCACCCTGTGTGTTTTTTTTTGTTGCTCCGAATACACTAACATGTAAAATTTAAATGTAATATGTAGAAAAATGTTTCTGTAAAACTCACAACTCAGGATTCACCCTATAAACATAGACCCTGACCAAAATCACTCCTTATGTTTAGATAAAATTTTGAAACGGATTCCATCTTTTGCCTAAGATAAATGTTATGAGATTATGTTGGCAGCACCGTTTCGGTATGTGATCTATGAACACGCATAGTATTTCGGATTATGTTCGTTTTAAACATAGTTCAAACGCAAGTAAAGATAGTCTGCGTTAGTGGATGTTAGAATTGACACTTTTAGCATTTATAGAAGTACTTTTTTTTAATTTTTCAACATCTAAATTTAATTTCGTCACATTGTGTGATATTCATAAGAAAAATCTACTTTCTCTAACCTTGATGAGTCGTGCTCTGATAATTTGTTCCAAGTGTGAGATGAGTATCTTTGCGACGGAGTGCGAATCTTTATTAGCAATTGTAATGGTCAATATATAAATGATTTCCAATTTATCTGAAATTAGCATGAATGTCTTAGACGTCAAATTGTTGCGTACAATGTTGTTACCTAGTTGTCTTTTTGCAACAAACTTACTAATTATTAATGAGTTTATGATTTCTGTTCGGAGAGATAGTATCATCACATTGATAAAAAATTGATTATTTTCAAGTTTTCTTGTCGATCTTACACTAATAATATTTGGTATACAACTCAGCGATTAGAGTTGTGACCTTCTCAGCATCTCCTGATAAATGTAAATGAATGTATCTTAAATAGACTTAATTATTTTGTTTATGTATATGTTCTTTGGGTGATAATTACGTCATCTCCATCATCACTCTATTTCCTCCTCATTTCTACTGACAAATATCTGCGAAAAAACTAATCTGTCATTAAATACTATCATAACTTGACATTTTTATATTATTTACATTGAGTTTATAATAATAATAATTTTTATAATAATAATAATAATAATAATAATAATAATAATAATAATAATAATAATAATAGAATAACAATAACAAAGTATTTCGCTAGCGAGGACTACTATTGAGCGTAACTAGTTATAGACTCCTTTTGAAATTTTCATCTCTATTTTTCTCGTTATCTACTGAATATTTTAATGAAACCTATATGAAATATGTCCCTTATTAAATTGTAAAGATTTTCTATTCTGAAAGAAGTTTTAAAAAAAATTAATCTAAAAAAGTTATTTTAAAGTTTTTGTTAAAAAAATTCAGATTTTCTCATTATTCAGACATGTATGACAAAAAGGGAGTTGCACAAAAAAGTGTGGTGTGAGTAGAATTACGAACTGAAACAGAGAGAATATTCAGACCTGTAATAATACAAAGAGGGGGTTGCAAAAATGAGTTGTGGTGTGAGGAGAAATACAATCTGAAATAGAGAGACAGAGAGTTTTTTATAAATACATACAAAAGCACATTCATCTTTTTTTTAAATCCAAATTAATAAATTAAATAAAATATAATCTTAAAAAGATACGATACAAGTTAGAAAAGCATTTCATCCAAGGCATGAAAATTGTTAAACAAAATGTTTTTACTATAGGCTTTAAAAATAAAGGTACAAGATTCAATTTGAAATTTATTTATCTTCAAAGTGCACTTTTATAAATTTTACAAAGTAAGGTATTAAATTTTTATACCTTACTTTGTAAAATTTATAAAAGCACACTTTGAAGATGAATAAATTTCAAATTGAATCTTGTACCTTTGTTTTTAAAGCCTATAGTAAAAACATTTTGTTTAACAATTTTCATGCCTTGGATGAAATGCTTTTCTAACTTGCATAAATATATTTATGCCATCCAATCAAAAGACTTGTTCCCATGGTGAATAACTAGTTAAATAACCATTAATAGGTTGATCAATTCTTTACTTGATTTTTTACGCCATCCCTTAAATCTAATCTTAAAGTTCTTGTGCCAATTCGTATATTCTCCCACTTCTACAACTTCATATTCCTTATTTCTCCCATGCCATCACTTTTCGGACTATTTGCACTTCCTCCCACCGTCAAAAACAAACAATATAACCAGGCTTTTTTATATTCCACGACACTAATTAGTTAATCCTTCTATTCGTCATCTTAAAAGACTGGAGATATTCTAAAAGTATATAAAAATGAAAGCATGTACCAGTTTGCATGTTTGTTGCGATGCTTAGATGCGGACGGTAAGCCTGCAAGTGAAAAATATTTAGTTAAGAAAAAGTACTACAAAAGAAGTTGGTTGGAGTCTTTGAAATAGTAAGGTTTTCTTGGATATAAGATTTTATGCTTTGATTGTGAGGCACTGTGATTTTAGGTTCACCATATACGAGAATCCTCTGATCAGTCAGGTTTTATTCCAGTAAGAATCTAGCTCTCATCAGTGGGATAAATGTATGCTCTCTCCGAAACGACACCAGTATCTCTCTGTCATATATCTCGCTCTCATATATAAATGAATATATATATATATATATATATATATATATATATATATATATATATACACACAAAGTGGTTGTGCAGAATAGCAAACATGCAACACAAGTAGACCATCAGTCGACTTCTACAGAATTGTAGTCTCGGAAAAGTCCACCAGCGATTAGTGCAGGGTCCCTTTCCATGCACGACATGGCACTACAACCATCCCGATGTTATACAACTGATGATATAGCAGTCTAGTCTCTGTCTCTTGGACAGGGTTCAAAAGAAAGTCGCAAAACTGATAGGTCCTGAGCTGTCATCTTAGATTCGGCCTCTGTCCCATCGACGAAATGTTGCATCCCTATGCCTGTTCTACAAGTATTTTAATGGTGGATGCTTTGACAAACTACAATCTCTTGTGCCCTCGAGACGAAATACCCCCAACAAACTCGACAAGCAGCAAAATCCCACCCTTACACAGTAGTGATCCCTATATGTAAGAAGGCCTTCTACTCTAATAGTTTCTTTCTCAGAACTGCTGGACTTTGGAACTCTCTTCGGGTTCCTGCTTTCCCAACTGCACTGACATGCAGAAGTTCAAGTGCAATGTGAACAGACATCTTGTTGCCCAACTCCCTGCATAGTATCCCTGTAACGTATGCCCTCGATAGTAGCTCCCTATATCAAAGTGGCACTGTGCCTTGTTTGGCGTGATAATGGAATTTATATATATATATATATATATATATATATATATATATATATATATGTGTGTGTGTGTGTATGTGTGTGTGCGTGTGTGTGTGTGTGTGTGTGTGAGTAGAGCTGACAGAGGAAAGTCGGTTGTCTTTCTATGTGTTTCAAAGACAGATAAATATTAGAGTTTTAAGCTGAGTGACTGTTTACATATGGTTGGGGGATATTCGTATCCATTTATTGGTTGTTTATTTTTAGTCGATTGATAAACTGGGTGTATTTTAACATCAACATAAGCGTAGTTGCTTGCTTGAAATTTGACTGGTGATCTTTCTGCAAAAGGAAATGATGAAATAAATCATCAAATTCGGACAAAACAACGAGCAGGCAATCCTGCCTTGTCCAGTGAAAGCAAACAGACGCATGCTCATTAAAAGCAATTGGAAAATAAGTTACAAACATCTTCTACTTAACGGAAATAGTGGGATTTCACGGAGAATGTCCGGCGATGTCACTGTGCCAATAAAAAAATTTCTTGTGAGAACAACTTACCCAAACGATATGACGATTAGAAAACTTTGCATCGGAAACTTTGAATATGGAAATTTAACCAGGCAAGACATAAAACTACTTGATGTAATCAGCTGAAAATACTACTTCAAAGTCGAAAACTGAAATGATGAACAATATATGCTATATGAATAGATTACAACCCCAAAAACCGTAATCCTTCCGCTTTGTCAAAAGCATCGTTCGTGGAATGCTAAGACTAAAGAACAAAATAAGGGAACTAGAGTTACGAGAGTAAAGAAAAGTAAGAAAGTGGCGGGAAATCTGTTTGAATATGTGATTGCCTTTGTTTACGGTTTGATTACATCAACTAAAACTCTTGTTGCTATGATGATTGACTAGCCAAACTATCGTTTACATATTGTCTGATTACTTATATTCCTTAGTCCTCTTGAGCTTTTACTTTCTTTTATAATGCTACCCCCTTGTTTTTTTCTCTCCCACCACTTAATTTTTTCCTATACATTTCTTATCTCAACACTTTGAAGCTAATTCGCACTTCTTCTCACTGCCTAAATCATTCAGTGTGCAAACAAGCAAGCAAACAAGATTAATGGGGGTTTAGAGTAATTATTTATTTCATCTTTTATTTGCATGGTTGTTGTCTCTGTTGTTATTTAACTAAACAAGTTTAGATACTTGCTTCTTTATATCCCATGCTGTATCTGTAATAGGTTATTTATTATTAATCGTGTCTGGCGGTGGAAACATTGTATGACACATTTTGTTTAGGTAATTAGCTCTAACATTGATTTATGGTGCACGCTGGTAATTTTTGTAAGTTTCGGCTAATCTGAAATTCGAGCTTTTACTGCAATGATTTTGTCTATGTAGGACAATGATCAGAAACCCGAACTGTATTGTCAACTAGAGAGTAATTACGAGTTTCCTCTGGCAATACACCAATTACATCGGCTTAAAAATGGGTCTTATGGTGTTCTAATTCTGTCACAATGTTGTCTTAACGACTTGAAAACCCAATATATTTGTTGGCTTCGTTTCAAATGACAAGATTATAATCAAGGTGAGACTACTTGTCCTTTATACCTTTGGCTATGATTAACTGCTTATAATGTTTATAAAGTTCTCTTTTATCTTTAAATAATTATGCTTTATTGTTTTAGTCGATAACTCATCTGGCGGTGGACTAATGGGAAACTCTGTGTACTTCCACTTATAGAGTTGAACCTATGTTATCATTTCAATTCGATTTTTTCTTATTTTTTATCGGTTTAAGTTTTATAATTGAGCAAAAATTACACGGCATTACTCCATATATTTTAAAGTTTTATTTCTTATTAAACAACTACTTTCAAGATATTATTACTGTTAAATTTATAAATAAGTCACATTTGAATATAAGAAATAATATATGCGTGTGTGTATGTTCATTATATATATATATATATATATATATATATATATAGTTATGAAAATAAAAATGGCAATTAATCTACATAGAATATTCTGTGTTTTATCCTCGTGAGAATTCGTCAGGCTTATGCGAAGAATTGTGGTTATCAAGCATGTTTATATAAACACACGATATTGAATTTGCTAGTTAGCTAATCAGCTTCTTAGTTGTAAGCGCGCTCACCTTAATCAGCCAGTGGTCGGACACTTACGGGACAAAGGTACAGGTATATATTACTTTAGGTTTAAAATATTCAAAGATTATTATCAATAAATTTTAGGAGGTTATTATAATAGTACTCATTAATAAATAGAGCAAAGTATAATTTTATTATATTTAGGTAAACATTTTTATTGATGCATGACAAGGTCGTTAATCATTTATAACTAAAGGACCAAAACATCGTTATGAACGTGTAGTAACCATGAAAAATATTAGTTTTATCATAAATACAAGTATATATATATATATATATATATATATATATATATATATATATATATATGTTAAGTTTATATTCCACCCACCAATAAAAAAAAAAATAATATTACATGGAATCCAAAAAGTATTTCTATCCATCTATCTCTCTTTCACTCTCTCTCTTTCACTCTCTCTCTCTCCTTCTCTCTCTCTCTCTCTCTCTCTCTCTCTCTCTCTCTCTCTCTCTCTGTATATATATGTATATATATATACAGAGAGAGAAAGAGAGAGAGGAGGGGAAGAGATAGATAGATAGATGGATAGAAATACTTTTTGGATTTTATGTAATATTATTTTTTTTAATTGGTGGGTGGAATATAAACTTAACATTCGATGTTTTAGGATATATACATTGTAAATTTAACAATCTAGAAATTTGTCGAATATACTTCAAAATATAAAAGTCACGAAAAAAATCGAATATATGTATTTAAAGTTTTAAGTGTTCTATCTTAGTGGGTCACTCAGAGGTACACGCATGTATTCCAATTATAGTACTCAAAAAATTCAACCAGAACTACAACCCATACTTACAAAATTGTGTAAACGTTGTCTTTAGGAGAATTGCTTCCCATCACCCTGGAAAATCTCATCAGTTTATTCTATATATAAGAATTCAGGTGATCGGTCATCTCCCTCTCAGTACAGGCCAATAAGTCTCCTGTGCGTCATAAGTAAGTTGCTGGAATCTGTGTTAAATAGAGAAGTAATCAACCATCTCAGCAAAAATAACCTTCTTAGTGACACACAATATGGTTTCCGTTCTGCTAGATCTACAGCAGATGTACTTACGGTTATATCTCATAGGATTAGCGAATCTCGGTGGAGGCAACCTTTCTAGGGTAATTGCTTTTGACATATAAGAAGCCTTTGATAGGGTATGGCATAAATGTTTACTCCACAAGATCTCCAGTCATGATATAGCTGGAAATGTCTTCTCAATGATCAAATCATTTCACTCTGATAGGTTCATAAGAATAATAGTTGATGGGCAGAAATCAGAAGCTCACAGTATTAATGCTGGAGTCTCTCAGGGTTCCATCTTGGGCGCAACTCTCTTTCTGATTTGCATTAATGATCTTCCAAATCACATCCTTATATCATTCGTAGACATTTATGTTGATGACACTACCATCTATGATAGCACATCTAAGACCGTAAACGACCAAGTTCTCTTCGATTCTCTCTCCTCTGATCTTGAGTACCTGGTACAATAGGGAAAGGAGTGGCTAGTTATGTTTAATGCATCTAAAACCAAGCTTCTATCTTTACATCCTCAACGCTCTGATCCACATCTGGCATCAATTGAAATGAATTGCTCTCGTCTTGGGGAGGCCTCATGTTTTGACAAGCTTCTGTGCTGTACCTTTACTCCTGATCTGAAATGGAATACGTACATAAAATATATTGCCAAAGCCACTGGAAAAATGCTGGGATCCTTCTATCGATCCAGTAGATATATCACTGCGGATGCAATTCTCTATCTCTATAAGAGTTAAGTTCGTCCAAGGATGGAATACTGTTGCCACATCTGGGCAAGAGCTGCTAGAGAGGACTTATCCTGCCTTGATAGAGTAGCCTCATAGGAGATGTTCTTTTTTTCTTCCCTGCAACCTCTATCTCACAGAACAGATGTAGCAAGTTTGTCTTTGCTTTATCCTTATTTTTATCGCAAGTGTTCGACTGAGCTTCGATCTATGGTTTCCCCTTCGCCAAACTTTCACAAGAAACACTCGTCTAGCTGAAAACACTATCAATAATTCTCCCCACGCTTTATCTGTGCCTAAACCTAAACGTAGATTTCATGAACAAAGCTTTTTTCTTAGAACTGCACGCCTGCGGAACTATCTCCCGTTTTCCTGCTTTCCAGCTGACTACAATATGGTTGTCTTCAACTCCAATGTTAACAAATTCTTGATAAGCCGTTCTCCTTTAGTTAACAAATTTACTGAATTACATTACTGACAATTACTATATTATCCAATTTACTACTGTACACTCTTTAACCCTTATCCTCAGGTAGCACCCGGGCCTTGGTAAGTGGTGATGCCTATGTAAAAAAATGAAAGTATTCGGCACATAGATGGTAACTTTGAGATTCTAGACCACTTCCATTGTCTTCCTTGGAGAATTTCATAAGCATGATATAAATTCCATCAAAATGTATTTTAATCTTTAAAAGAGATTCAGCATACATGGTTCCTTTAATATGAAGTCATTTAGGACCATATCGATTAACTTTTTATAGAAAGTTTTATACACAGGTTTAAATTTCATGAAAATATAATATACTAGCATTTCAGACCAGAGTTGCCCGGGTGATTGGAGGTGTATGTTGAGCAAAAAAAAAAAAAAGAGTAGTACCTCAGGCAGGCTCGAACCCGTACCGAGAAGGAGGAAAAGAATGGGGAAAAAACGTGACATCTTTGCTGTTACGACTACCGCCAAACCGGAAGTGACATAGGTTTAAATTAAGGCTAGACAATCGAAAAGAGGGGATGACTTTCTACAATATCGGCGAAAAAAACGACCCCTTCCTGTAGAAAAGTGCCCAGTTGAAGGTGGAGAAATAAATGTTTTTAGCCAATTTTTCGATATTTGTCGTCTGAAAGGTCAAGCTTAAAAACGACACTAATCTTGTTAAAATCCGTCGCCTCTGTCGAAAGTTTTAGGCAGACATGCAAACATACATACATTTATATATTGGGAGCTCAAATTTTCTACCCAAATCGATTAAAAAGCTTGCCCTATCTCTGAATACCCTTTATGTAAAATTTCAAATGTTTAGACCAGACATGGTCTGAGTAATTTGGTAGAGACCGCAGCGGTCAATTTTTTTAAACTTTGAACACTATTATGACCCCTTAACATTTATTGTTTTGGGCTCAAATAAAGTTATTAAGTTCGATCCATGTCCAAGGAACCTATATCTAAAATTTCAAGTGTTTATACCCAAAATTTTGACCCCGTAACACCCAAATTTCTGGCCGAAAACGGATTAGATTTTCCCAAATCTCAGTACCCGTATATCAAATTTCGTCTGAAAGGTCAAGCTTGACAGAGATATTGTGTAGGGAAAGTACACAGACAGACAGACACACAGACAGACAGATACACAGACAGACAGACATACACTTTCCCTTTTATAGATATATAGATTTGTAATAAATGAGGATCAGACTCTTGTTGAACTCTTAGGAGTGACGTACACATTCAGTAACACTTTCAATGTCCTTTTTTGTAAATTTAACATAAACATACACTTTTAGAGTGTATATAGTTTTTAACTTTTCTTTTTATAGGGAAAAAGCAAATGGCTCTCATACATATATAGAAATACACTGTGTACCCTCTTCTCCCCTTCTCTCTTTCTCCCTCTCTCTCTCTCTCTCTCTCTCTCCCTATATATATATATATACAGGTTGTCCCAGAAGTCGCGCACCATGTAGATTTATAAAAAAACAAATATGAATATCAATGAATATGAATGAATATCAATTTTATTAATCAAAATCACAATAGATGCTCAAATTGTTCACCTTCAGCCTGAATACATGCATCGATTCTCTTTATAAAACTATTTTTTACTCTAATGAGGGTTTCAGTAGTAATTTTTGACATTCAATTATTATCGCATCTTTCGAATCATCAGGAGTGCGTGGACGATTCTGGTAAACTATTTGATGTTTCCTCATCAGTTACATTCTTTCGTCGACCACATCTCTCGCGGTCAGCAACTGAACCTGTTTCTTGGAAACGTTTGATCAAACGGCAGACAGTGGTATGGCTCAATGGTTTTTCTCGCTCGGGATGAGTGCGGTTGAATTCTTTAGCTACCGAGCGGTATGTAGCCCCATCTCTTCCAAACATAAAAATCAATTTAACTCTTTCTTGCATTGTTAATTTCTCGCCCATATCGAATAAAATCTGAAACAAAAAAAATATAAATATAAATATATGGTGCGCGACTTCTGGGCCGAATAAAATCTGAAACAAAAAAAATATAAATATAAATATATGGTGTGCGACTTCTGGGACACCCTGTATGTATATATATATATATATATATATATATATATATATATATATATGTGTGTGTGTGTGTGTGTGTGTGTGTGTGTGTGTGTGTGTATATATGTATATATATGTATATATATATATGTTTATATATATAATTATATATATAATTATATATATATATGTATATATATATGTATATATATATATAATTATATATATATAATTATATATATATATATACGCGCACAGAACTTACAATAGTTTTCCTGTCTCTGTCTCTTTCTCGCTTCTCTCTTTCTACTAAAAATTATACGAAAGTTGTATGAGAAAATTTTCTTTCCTAGAACTACACATCTGTAGAATAGAGTGCAGCGGGAATGTTACCCAACTGCGTACAACATTGTCGATGTGAACAAATTTTGTTAAGTGCCATTCTAAAATAATCAAATTAAGCACAATCACGATCATCGTTACCAACCATCGCAGTGTCGTCTCACTCATTAAGCCCTTATCCTCGATTAACCTTTGTGCCTTGATAAGTGGAGACACCCCAATAAAAACTATTCTTAAAATCAAGGCGGCATTTCTTGAGGCAAATATTTGACTCCTATACGAGACATATAGATACTCCTATAAGAGACATATAGATACTCCTGTAAGAGACATATAGATACTCCTATAAGAGACATATAGATACTCCTATAAGAGACATATAGATACGCGAATGTTTCCCGTAAGTTTTCTCTTTACTTCTTCACCCTTGAGTTATTACAGAAATGACGAAGAATCTTGAGTTGTGTATGACAATTTACAAACTAATAAATGAGAATATATATTACGTACATAAGTGGCAAAGATATGTTTGGCTTAAATAATAAACGTTGCAATAATGTAACTAAAACAATGTTCTAATAAGAATGTAAGCTTAGTGATTCAAATATTCTATTCGTTCGTGTTTTTTTTTTTCTTCGGCTCTTTATTACATTTTTGCTTTAGAAATACATCATAAACGCATCTTCCCGCGTAATATGGTCATTCCAACGTCCTACTGATTCACACGTAAGCTTTTAAAGTTTATATATAAAAAATGACCTTTTTAGTTTGCTTCATTATTGATAACTCTACTCTATTTATTCAAAATGTGTAGGTGTAACGTTTCCGTTGAGCGCACGAGATTATATCTCAAAGTATTTTAAATAAAGTTCAATACTGACATTTGCCGATTTACACTAATTATGCAATTCCTTTTTTAAAGAATACTAGTGCGTAAATTGCCACAAATAAATAAAACAGGGTTAAACTCAACATAAGCAATATTCATCGCGTACGGCAGTATCCAACAAGTCACAATACACAATATCTAAAACTACGTTATGCGTTCCAAAAAGTCAATAAACTATATCAGACTGTTTTAATCGGAATACTAGTAGCACTCAAAGAGCAGACTGTAGACGGTTTGTCTCGAAATGCCAATGGAGCTTCATCTATAGGGACCTTAGTGAACACACTCGCCACGTCCAAATTTACTATGAATATGTAATGACTAGTGGAATATGCAATTATTTCTACTACGTGGATAGATTTCGTGATATATGACCGTGGCTTTATGGTTATTGGATGGATTATATACCAACAGGCAAGCGAATCTATGATTGATATGATAAGCTTCCGCGTGCGAAATGTATAGAACGCTATTGTCAGATAAAGATACATAATTTCATGCAGATAAACGCGAAAGAAATGTTAAAATTGTTTTCATCACTATTATAATATTTTTTCAGATTCTATACAATTTCTACCGTAACAAACTTTGTCACAAAAATTAGATTTAGAACGAAAAAGTAAATGTTCATTAGCGATTAAATTAGAAGTTGCATTTCGCATTAGAATATGACATAATTGACAGAATATCAAAAATGGACCGTTGCCATATTTAGGCTGGTGTATTTCTGTCTAAGTTGTCGAACTAGAAAATGTTTCTGTCGAACTCTGCAATCTGCACGAAATTTTGAACAAAACCCTTTATTTACTTTTTGGGGGTAGCTTGCTCTCATTCACCCAGACAAAGAATTGTAGTGACATCTGAATTTTCATAAACTGTTTTCATCCTCTACTTTACTCCCTTTGCATAAAATAAATTAAACTAAATATAACCCACATTATAGGTCTAGCAAATACCTTGAGAATCGTCATATTATTTTCCTGTATATACAAATATTTAAACAATCTATATATTTATAAAAGTGAACGTATCTGTGTGTGTCTGTGTACATTTCTCTACGTAATAACTCTGCCAAGTTTCAGTCTAAAGACTCGATATTTGATATACAGGGTACTGAGATTTCGGAAAATCGAGGTGATCGGTGTTCGGCCAGAAATTTGGCTGTTAGGGGGTCAAAGTTCAACGATTTAACCTTTGAGAACTCTACCAAACTCCTCCGACAATTTTGGGTCTAAACACTTGAAATTTTAGATAAAGGTTCCTTGGACATGGATCTAACTTACTAACTTTATTTGAGCTCAAAACAATAAATTTTAAGGGGTCATAATAGGGGTCAAAGTTAAAAAAATTGACCGTTTTTTTTGTTTTGTTTTTTGTTTTGTTTTGTTTTTTGCTCAGCATACACCTCCAAACACCCGGGCAACGCCGGGTACCAATGCTAGTAATATATAAATAGAGATGTCGAGAACTATTCTTTTTCTTTTTCCTCCTTTTTATCAATGAAGAAATATCGAAAAAAAAATTTCGAAATTTGTATCAAGTGCAAATTACAAGACACGAAAGAATCTGAAAATCTTTCTAATCTACCGTTTTTATTTCATTCTGCCGTTAAGTTTGTTGCAGCAATCTTTAATGCCCCGTCATCATGTTATAAATTTATGGCCATTCTGATACTGCACATGCGCAACCGATTTCACAAATAATTATCTAATCACACGAATAAGAGCGATAAAATAGAAAATGGGCGGATTTGCCTCGGGAATATTACAAGGAATAAAACAGAGATATTCATGTTAACCACTTCCGGCTGAGTACATCCGAGTTTTATGGGGTGTCTAATATTACACAAAATAGCAAGTAAACTCATCGCAAAAATAACGCATGCGTGTAGGCATATCAATGTATCTGTGTGTATCTGTTAGTACATGTGTTTTTCTTTCGTGTTTATAAATAATTATTTGTGTAAATATTGAATAGTCACTATATATATATGTATATATATATATATGGGGTCCGCACGCGAGCGTGTGTGTGTGTGTGTGTATGTGTGTGTGTGTGTGCGTGAAAGTGCGTGAGTGGAACTGGAGCATAGTGACTGAAGTTGTGGTAATGCAGTTTCATAGACTTAGTCGATTTATTCTATTAAAATATTTACTTGAAACATATTTATTTTTAGTAATTAAATGAAAGTCTTAATTAAAAACAATCAAATGAATATAAATAAATATTAGTATAAAACATTGCTTTATCTACAGTTTCTATTACTTATATTTACGCTTTCATATTCTCACCGACATCTATACTGAAATAATACAGAACTTCACTTGTAGAAAATAATAAGTAAAGCGAAAACATGAATTTAAGGCTGGGATACAATAGCCATAAACTTTCCAGCAATCAAAAATATTATACTTGCATACAACGAAATATTTTTGCGTAAAGATTATATATATATATATATATATATATATATATATATATATATATATATATATATATATATATATATAGTGCTTTGAAAATAATATACGAACAAACCAGAAGGTTTTTTTTTTTTTTACCAACAAAGTGTTGGTCGTCAAAAGATGCAAAAGGGCGAATTTAATTGTCACGCAAGAGCAAATACACGGAAATATACGAAAAAAGGCGGATGAAAAGGCGAATGGAGATTCCTGTAAAATATATTTACAATAATATAAAATATATGAACAATTGAGATTGACGGAATATAAGAACAATTAAAATATATATCTGAGCAAGTCTAGTGACTTAATAAATTCTTTCTGTCGGCGGGCGAAGCGACGGCTTGCGTGAAAGAATTGAAATCTGTTTGCCTTGTCGATGAAACCATCCTTCAAACATTCCATGCATGCGAAGATTTCTTGTGTTCTGACATGCACCTTCTGAAACACATAAAAACAACTGAAAATGCAATTTTCGTTTTTTTTTTTGTTCATTGTATTGTGGTCCGTTATTTCCGACCAAATATTGCCAGGTATTTTCTTAATTATGAAACGGTGAAACCCTTTAATAGATGTTCGTAACCAGTTATAACATTCAAGAAAAGTCAGTTGTAGTAAAAACATTTTCATTGTTTGAGTGCACTAAAATCTGAAAAAATATAATGGTTCAGTAACAAAATATAATTCTTTTTTTATGTAAGCATTTATTCAAATTATAATTTTCGATTTATATAAGAGGATTCATCAACAAGATACAGAATTATTTTTCTAATTTAGTCGTCTTCTGTTCTTGTTTTTATATCCGACTAAATCGATAAAATTTCAAATTTCTATGAATTTAAACACTGGAAATACTTATACTACTGCAAATCACACATGCGCACCATTGCACTGTCCTTGGACATAAAAATTCCCAATCTTCAACAAGAACATACCGCGCTACTTTTCCTGACGAAGACTCTTATATAAGTCGAAAATTAAATTAAAATGTAAACAAATAAATATTTATTTTTAAAATCTTTTTTGGATTAGTTTCAAAACCGTTATATTTTTTCAAGAAAAGTTGTTAAGGCATCGAAAGGTTCTTGATCATGTTAATTTATAAATAAAAAACGAAAGCGTCAGTCTGTACGATATTATTGATTTCTCAATCTAATTAAGGACTAATATCAACACCAAGTATTACTAAATGTTGCTCCGAAGATATTTTCCTGAAAATAAAACTAATACTAACATACTTAGCGTTGTGGAGTTCATCATTTGTTAATCTAAACACTGACCGTTATATTAGAACCCCTTTCCACAAATTTCTTTTTTTTTAAACTAAATTAATATTATTTTTTAATTGGTAATATTTTGATAGTAAATTTGTGAATTTAACTCAATTGTATCGTGAAAATAAGCCCAGTAAAAAAGTTTAATGCATACACCCGATAGAAGGCTTATCGATCAGAAATACTATTAGTACGAGACGCCTTAAATAAGTTTCCAAGCTTATTTCGTACATGCATTTAAAAATATCGTAGACTTTGGAAAATCAGTATCTTATTGCTGTACATCTTATGAGATGACAAACCAATTTTTATCATTTCATGTTCAAATAACAGCTACAGCAGAAATTGGAATACACCCTACTAACGCCTTGGTGAATTTCAAAACTGCAATCTGGAAGTGAGAACACTTTAAAAGCTTGATATGCAATAAAAGTGTGTTTTAAACTTGGAAAAATGCAACAGAATCATATGAAATGCTTCAAACTTCTTTTGGGAGATCTTTTCTGAATCAAACATCACTTTTTGAGTGGCATAAGAGATTCAATGAAGGCAGGGGTATGTGAGGGATGATAAGAAGTGGGGGAGTAAAGAAGTCAGAACACCAGAGTTCATTGTCTACATTAAGAATTGCATGTCGTGTTATCATAGAGACAGTAAGTGCAGTTTGATGCCAGGGTGCGAACTGTACACACAATTATTCGTGAGGAACTGAATATACGGAAGATTTGTGCGAAGTTTTTTTTCCCGTAGTTTTATGACTATATCAGAAGGAGAGCCATTGTTATGACAGCAGAGATATGGTCGAGCTGATCAATACAGATTCCGCAGTTCCTGATGCTCTAGTGACTTTCGATGAAAGCTGAATCTACTGCTATGATCCGGAGACAAGGATACAGAGTTCCCAGTAGAAGCAGCCTGGCCCTACCAGACTTAAGAAGGCTGAACAAAGCAAATCCACTCAGAAACATATGATAATTTTTTTCTTTTTTTTCTTTTTTCTTTGATAGCCCAGGCATGATCTACATGCACTGGGTTCCCACTGCACAGACAGTCAATAAGGAATTGTGTTGAGGTTTTAAGAGAGTTCAGGAAGAGATTCCGTCGGAAGAGATCAGCCCCCTTCCAAATCAGGTCAGTGGCATTTCCGTCAGGACAATGCACCAGTTCACAACTTTATCATTGTCACAGACTATTTGACCAAGATGAGCATCAAAACAGTTCATCGCCCTCCCTATAGTTCAAATGTTGCTGCGACTTTTGGTTATTCACTAAACTCAAAGAAACCCTCCTTTGTCATTAGATTATTGAGAAGATGAAAGAGGCTGTTACGAGCGTAATTGATAAGTTCACACAAGCGGACTTCCAGGGGGCCTTTAAGAAAGTGTTAGAACGATACAACTGTATTTCAGCCGGAAAATATTACTTGGAAATGGACTAGTTTTATGTGTGTACTATCAACAAAAGTACTATCAATAAAAGTGCCATCAATAAAAGTGCTATCAATAAAAGTATTATCAATAAAAGTGCTATCAATAAAAGTACTATCAATAAAAGTGCTATCAATAAAAGTATTATCAATAAAAGTGATATCAATAAAAGTATTATCAATAAAAGTGCTATCAATAAAAGTACTATCAATAAAAGTGCTATCAATAAAAGTATTATCAATAAAAGTGCAATCAATAAAAGTACTATCAATAAAAGTGCTATCAATAAAAGTATTATCAATAAAAGTGCTATCAATAAAAGTGCTTTCAATAAAAGTACTATCAATAAAAGTTCTATCAATAAAAGTGCTTTCAATAAAAGTGCTATCAATAAAAGTGCTATCAATAAAAGTATTATCAATAAAAGTATTATCAATAAAAGTACTATCAATAAAAGTACTATCAATAAAAGTACTATCAATAAAAGTACTTTCAATAAAAGTACTATCAATAAAAGTGCCCATACGAAAAAAAACTGGAAACTTATTGTAGCCACCTTGTATTATTTAAATTATTCAAACTACGGTTCTCATATCAAATTATAGTCTCGCAATCTTTTGGAATTTTAAGTTCAACAAAATGCACCAAAACACACATTCAAAGTTACAACGGACGAAACGTTGTTCGAATACATGCGGGGAGACAGTAATTCGGATAAACTAAATAATACAAGTTATTAATTATTTTCTCTGGAATATGTCAAACTATAAAATTGAACTTATAAAAGAAAAATAATCCTTAAATATTTAAAGATATTATTTTTTTTTTAATAAACCATCATTAACATATTTCAGGCACATTTGCTATCGTTTGTGTATATTTACTCTTAATCGCGGATTTCTATATTGCATTCATATTTGGAAAGGTTAATATCATAGTCATAGCGTAATCACTGTGGTCATCACCAAATGGGTGACCATTTGAGAATACTGGGCGCTGTACCTCATCTTTTCTGACTGGGAACTACATCTGAATTTAATATTCCCAAAAAAACTTCCTATTTAAGTAAACGCGGGATGCGTGTCCAGAGTGAATACAACAAGTATTACTGAAAATATGTGTGAGAAAAATAATCAAACAAATAAAACAAAATCTGAAAGTTTGACTCTAATCAAATTTTGCTCTTGGCGATTTGATTGGACAGAAAATGATAAAATTAATATTAAAAATGTTATTTTCCATTTTTTTCTAAAATCGAATTCGTTTTTAACGTTTAAAAGTAAAATAAATATAAATCATCATATAAAAATCTATGAAAGTTTAAAGAACGTCCATTCGCACAATTTAACACTATTAAAGCTTCCAATCAGATCAGCGAAGCTATCATTGATCTTTGCAAATCAATAAAAAATTAATTGCCAACGTATGCCTCGCAGGATGAATTGCAAACATAAATCAGTAAAATCAGTTGAACGGAAAAAAAAGGATTGTTTTATCGCCATTATATAAAACTACATTCACATTTTTGTCCAAAATACATTTCCAGATGAATCAAGGGGGATCAGCGATGCGATTCTTTCATCATCGATTTCAGGCACTTTTTACTCATATTAGCTCACACAGCTACCTAACCCTGAAACCGGCAGATTGATCTTCATTTTTCGAGGAAATGCTTTGGCATGCTCTCGGCCTGGCAAACCAATACATCATTCTATAAAAAAAACACCCTCCTCGATGTTTGATTGAAGCTAGACATATTGCACTTACATTTGACCTAATATTTGGTGTTATCCCTTCATCCAGAGAAAGCTACGTAGCTTTTCTATAAGAACAGGCGTTATAAAGCGCAATAAAAACCTATGGATTTGCTTTAAACTCGTCAGGTGAGCGATATGTATGGGAAATATTGCTTTCCATTTAAGGTGTAAAGTATAAATCTTGTTAATTAAAATTGAGTTCTTCGTGAATCGGTTATGCAAATAAATATATAAACATTGCTTAGAGGTAAGATTGGCGGGGTCTATACGAGAATCTCAGTTTCAAACGACGTCTACCCTCATAGAACGTGCTGTATAATGACTAAGTTTAATTCTCTGATACTTCAAGAAATTGTTAAATACCTAAGCAAACTTCGTGCCAAGCAATATGAATTTTGTCTTGTAACGTATCGTTAATATGTAGACTCCGACGAACGGAAACAGAAGAAAGAAAGAAAGAAAAAGGACCAAAAATTAAACTCACTGTTTCAGGTTTAAAAAAAACTTTATCCATGCTTATCTTATGTTTAACTTCACTTTCTGCTATGACGTAACCTACGCTTCTAATCCTGTTTCTCCACCCAAGTGGGACATTTTGACGTCACATTGTGGAGCCGGTTCGATTATTTGCATGTTTTTTATTTTATTTATGTTTTTAATTTTTATTTTTATCATACACCATGTGAAAGCATGTGCAATACACTGCTCTCATCAGCTGTCAACCAGAGTGATAACACAGTTTCGGTGGCCCAAGACAGGACTTAAACTATTGGTGCCACCAGCAGCTATGAGAACTTAGCCGCCGAGCAGGGTATTAATGAAAACAATCACAACAAAGAAACTTAATCAACTAGAAAAAAAGAGAAAAAATATAGTAAAAATACCGTCTTTTCATGTGTCGGATACTGAATGTATCCCATCAGATCCCTTCGAATTTGCGACCGTTACAAACAGCGCATTTGGAATCGTGGTAAAAAGTAAGAAAGAAAAAAAACTAACATTGAACGTGCGAGAATACACGCGAAAAATAAAAAAAATAAGAGTTCTTTCTCTTAAATAAGATATTTTGAGATTTGAGTTATCTCCCTTGTAGTTTGATAATTTAATTGACGCAACGTCCTTTTTTTTTTAAATAAAACAAACCGCCGTTAACGAAGTGCATTTTATTCTTTAAAAAAATATATCAGATCATGTGACTGCTAGTCTGTTGAAATAGACTGTTTGTGAATTTATGAAAAAAAAAAAATTTTAATAAATAAAATTAAAAAAATAAAAATAAAATAAATAAATAAAAATAAAGAATTAATGCTAAAATAAATAAATAAGAAAATTAAACCAATACAATAAATAAATACATAAATATATATAAAAAATAAATATTTAATGTTCGTTTTTTTTTGGTTTTTTTTTGCCAAGTAACGGTTAATTTTGAATGCTTTCTCATATTAATTTTTAATGGTCTTCTAATTTTGGTTTTTTAACCTGCGACGGTAATTCAATTCTAACGACTGTTCACGCTGAAGTCTTTTTTCCTTCACCCAGATCCAAGCTGACGCTTGTTGAGTTATGGTTTTAAGTCAATTAGAGGCAGCTTTCAGCTTATGGCCAGTTATTCCCAGTTTGGTAAGAAGCGAAATGACTGAGTGGCTTAGAAACATACGACAACCCACCTCAACAGGAATTATAACACACCTTTAATTCTTTTCTATGCAATCGGCGCGTAGTGTTTCATAACGATTTTTCTTTTGTTCATGTGCGTCTTCTACATTCTCCTCCCAGGGGTCCGTACATTCTATCAGGAGGACACTCTTCTTTGTGTCAGACTATGCTACAATGTCTGGTCGTTTTTCAGTTTGGATTATGTGGGCTTGAAATTGTAGAGATATAATCAGATCCGCCGAGATGTTCCAGTCATTAGCTCCATTCAACAGCTTCACTTCAGAATTTTTCCTCCTCGCAGGACGTTCATTTTCTTTGTGAAACTGGATTGTGAGTTCCTTGACTGTCACTGGTTGTTGGGTTGCTGACTCCATTGTGTTCTCAACAATTCAATAATTATCTCCAGTACCTCTTTTTTTTTTTTCATTTTTCTTAAACTTTTTCTTCTAGGGGATGGGACATCCAACCAGATGTCTGACATTTACCCCTATTTTAGTGAGTCCAACCAAGAGATCTTTTCAGGATTCTAGCCGTCCCTTTCAGTGCAATCGTTTGTATTTCACTTGCACTTGGTTCACCGGGTATGCTTGCTATGTACTTTTTAAAGTTCTTTTTCATAAGCCCAGTTGCTCCTATGATGACTGGTATAATTGAAACGTCTTTTCATGTCCAATTTCGTTTCATATCATACATAAGTCCTCGATACTTAGTTATATTTTCCCTCTCAACTCTGTTAAGCCCTGTATCATTGGGTACACTGACCTCTATTACGGTCGCACTGATTATGTTGCCATGTGTACAACTAAAGTAATTTAGAGCATGCGGATAGCACATAGCGCAGACGGCCTCCATTCTGTTTACATGAAAAACACATGTGTGAATCGGTATACCCCCATAATTTCATCCGTTGTTGCTGCTAACATCACTAGCGACCCTGATACATCGCAAGATCAAACGCTGACGTGTTGATTGTAATATTGCAGAAGATCATTGAATCTATCGACGGAGATTTCGTTTCAAGAGCAATATCGCTTCACATACCAAAGGTCTTTGATAGGATCTGGCGAAACAGATTTCTTAAAAAGCTAAGTAGCTATGGAAAATTTAGAAATTTATTCTTTTGTTCCACCTAATCTTTATTAAAAATTTATTATATAAAATTTTGTAACTCTGTACATAATTTATGCATTGCACTCTAATCTTTATTCGCTAAAAGTTTCATTGGTAATCATGCAGCCTATTTTAACTAACACATTTATCTATCTATCTATCTATCTATCTATCTATCTATCTATATATATATATATATATATATATATATATATATATATATATATATATATCAGAGAGGCGGTAGCAATCTCTATATAGGGATGGCCCGTACACGCCTATATACGCCTACAAAACAAAACTATCCAAATCTCAACTAAAATCAACTTATAAGTTTCAAAAAGTACATATTCTTACAGAGAAGCGTCTTACGAATCCAGCGAGTGTCAGAACCTCGGTTAAAATGTCAAAACAGAGAAAAAAAAGGGTACAAAAATGGCCAATTGTTCTTCTTTCTTCTTTCTTCTTCTTTCTTCTTTCTTTTGAGACGATGTATCTCGGTGTACGAACGGTCTCTGACAACAGTTCAAGCATCAATCGACTGCTCTTTACACGGAGAAGTGCAGTGACCCATCGTTTTTTAGCTAACTCCATAATTAAATAAGATTACGTGTAATAACAAGTTTTAAACACTATATACCCAATGTAGACAGACCACTTCGAACACGGAACTTCTCTCAAAAGGGACAGCTCCAAATAATACACCGGATGCTCACAGACGTTCCAGTTTGCCAGTGGCCTATATTTCTTGGACGCTGAATATTTGAGGTGAACGTTAAGGTTTTTTCTTTAAACAGTAACCCACCAGCGTTAATGGAACCACGAAATCTTTATCTCAGTTGATCAAAATTGTTATAAGAGTAACCTATCAGCAAGTACGACGTCAAAAAACAATGTTATAAAAACAAATAATTCTTCAGATTTTGGACTGTAAAATATGTACAAAATGTCAATGCTGTGACCAGGATTCGAACCTAGGTTAGCACGGCCACAACGTGGGGTCCTAACCTCTAGACGATCACGGCTAACACTGACGTCTGTCGCTCTTGGCAGAAAGACACATGACTACTGTCAAACTATTGAAAAATAAGGAGGAAACTTGAAATTCTCACGCATGCGCAAAAATACACTATAGCAACCATTGTTAAATGCAGCTGAATCTCTTCGCTCGCTAAGAAAAGTAGATCAGACCAGTTCTTCTAAAAACTCACCAAACGCCAAAGGAAATAAGTTAAATTAACCGCAAAAGAAACCGCAAGAAAGTCATCTTCTAAGAACTCACTGGAAGCTGACCAAAAAGAATCAAAATCCAAGCCCTAGCCACACAAATAACTAGATATTGTGGCTACTATACACAATCTACTAATAAAAACAAGTAAGTTTTCTAAAATAAACTACAATAAATTTACCAAGTAACCTCACACTGTCACTGATTAGGACTTCATATAAAGATAACAACTACACTATTGGTGTATATACCGTTCCACACTTTAACTATTGGTGACGGGGCAGTATCTCAATTCTACGAAAGTTGTCTTGCTATAAGATAAGTGATATTATAGTAAGATACACATAAGTGTTATATGTTTACATTTAATAAAAAAATGCCAAAGTCAGCACGTAGTAAAAAAGCTCAGAGAAATATAGACTATGAAAAAAACAAAGTCAAGGTATTATCTGAGCAAAAAGAATACTATCAGAAAAATTCTGAAATAATAAAAATCAAGTATCATGCAAATCCTGAGGCAAAGAAGGCTGCCTCACGTGATGACTCAAAAGCACGGTATAACAGGGATCCCGATGGGAAAAGAACTGCCTCACCTGCTCTTTATAACAAAGAACTAGAAAAAAAGAAGGCTGCCTTACGTGCTGACTCAAAAGCACGGTATAACAGGGATTCTGAGGAGAAAAAAGCTGCCTCACGTGCTCTTTATAACATAGAACCAGAAAAAAGAAGGCTGCCTCACGTGCTCTTTATAACAAAGGACCAGAAAAAAAGAAGGCTGCCTCACGTGCTGACTCCAAAGCACGGTATAACAGGGATTACGAGGGAAAAAAGCTGCCTCACGTGCTCTTTATAACAAAGATCCAGAAAAAAAGAAGGCTGCCTCACCTGCTGACTCAAAAGCACGGTATAACAGGGATCCCAAGGGGGAAATAGCTGCCTCATGCACAAACTATTATAAAAAGACCTAAAACCCATCAGGAAGCGACCTGCTACTAATGGAGGCGGCAATGAGCCGCCTCCTAAAAAAGACAATACTATCATGAATGTAAGTTTAAAAATAAGACTGTAAGTAAAAATACTAATTAACAAGAATAAAAAAGCATTGGAAATGCAAAAGGATATAGGGATGGTATGCCAAAAAGTATACAAACAAGATAGCTATGAATGGCTAGGCACATGGAAATAGAATTGAATCCAAAGTATAGCCCTATAGCTTTTTTACAACCGTAATGATGGCACGGAATGAAGATTGGAGAAAAGCTATACGGCTATACTTTGGATGCAATTCTATTTCCATGTGCCTAGCCATTCATAGCTATCTTGTTTGTATACTTTTTGGCATACCATCCCTATATCCTTTTGCATTTCCAATGCTTTTTTATTCTTGTATATATATATAGCTCCTTAAAAAAGCGCTAAGGTAGCATAAAAATACGTAAAATGTTGCAAAGCTGTCAATATCGCTTTAAAAAACAACATGAAATCTGAAATTTAAAAATGCGATAAAAACTGTGCATTCAAGTGGTGAGTCATCGTAGCTCAGTGGTAGAGCACCAGACTACAGATGTTGTCGTCATAAGTTCGATCGTCGCTGTAACCCATGCTGATGATGGCTGAGAGCTAGAAACATGTATGTCAATAATAATAATAATATATATATATATATATATATATATATATATATATATATATATATATATATATATTGAATTTACCGTTATTGGATATGCTACTCTTCTCTGGACAATATATTCACCTGAAATCATTTTTCCTTTTTCCTCCATTCGCTGTGCGTTACTATATTTTAACTTTTACCAAGTAAGCTTTATGACTTACTTGTAGTTTCATTAAATATTTTGCAAGCAAAATCCGATACCGCGTTTTATTAACTCCTACCCTCTGATGAGAAGGAAAGTTGTTGTTTTTTTCAAAACTCCGCGGATTAAGTACAATCCATTTTATTTGTGTCTCCTTTTTGGAAATTAAATATGTTTTTAACTCTCCTTAAAGTGTTTTAACATGTTTTATTAATTCTTTGGTCTTTATATTATATATATAAGAACAAAGAATTAATAAAACATGTTAAAACACTTTAAGAAGAGTTAAAACACACACACACATATTTATATATATATATGTATATATACATATATATGTGACTACTTCATTTAATAACATAAATTAATATACAAAGATATAATTTTATGCGTAAATTTTCAGTATTTACTTCGACAGTCCTCAATACATAACTAGAGCTAGGTAATAAGTTATAAAAGTATGTATGACAATTAAGCTACACAGAATATTAAAATAGGCATGCATATTCAGAAACAAATATATATATATATATATATATATATATATATTACTAACATTATATCCGAAACTAAAACACACTAATAACATATCTAACCACAGCTAGGCTTAAAGTAGGTTAGCTTACTATAACAAAAGGATATCTACCCTTCCCATAAAACACACAAAGAGAAAGGGTAAATCGGAGGTCATTGTGTATTTGACCTGTAAGATGCCCACTCATTAGCTGATTGGGATGTGCGCGGTTGCAACTAGGAAGCTGATATACTAACTAGAAAATTCAATATCATGTCACATATATAAATGCGCGATAACCAAAATTTTTCGCATAATCCTACCAAATTCTCACGAGAATGAAACGCGGAATATACTAAATAGCTTAAATGCCATATTTTTATCGTTGGTTGGTTAGTTATTGTATGACATATCAACACTTTTCAAGTTATTTAATGCCGAATCCAGTGATTTTGAAGAACAATTTTTTAATATATATTTTTGTTTAAAGTCGATTTCTGTTTAGTCCATAGTTGGGACGCTAACAAGAACTACCACTCCGGGTCAGAGTGGACCTGGGAGCAATGGCAATTAAAGGGTGGCTCCACACTCCCCAAAGCCCGCAAGCTGGGCCCTCACCATTGGATATAGTTTAAGGTCAAATCCAGGACCATATATTTTTGTAACTTACTATATATATATATATATATATATATATATATATATATATATATATATATATATATATATATATATGGAAGTCAAAATGTTTACAAATGTAATATTAAATTTAAAAAATAATTATGAAGTTTAGAAAACGAAAAAGAAACACCGTTTATTAATGGTTAAAATCAACCAACAAAGTAAGAATGTCCTTATCTGAACTCAGAATCTTTATATTGCAGCTGTCAACAAGGTTGAAGCATAATCCCAATTTGAATGTAAAAACAACGATTCGAATGTATTTTTAAGGTGATCGTAGAGTTCATAAATATTTAATTAATATTAATGTGAAGTCATTTATTCTTTATTACTTTACCAGGAGTCAGAAATAAAAACGGTTAAATAAGCGTAGTCACTATTCGACAAAGCGATGTCATTTTTAAGTCAAACAATATAATAGGTTCTTTTTAAAATCAATAAGTTACCGATGTTTATTATTATTTTTCAAAGTGTAATAAGAATTACATAAAAATCGACATATAAAAATCAGAGAAGAGTAAGATGCAGGATGCTTTCAAATATAAAATGAGAATAATTAATTTACAAAACATTTCGAATGTTGAAATAACCAAATAACGAGAATAAAGTTCTTGAAATTTCTTAAATTTAAGACATTTTTATAAATCTAGATAATCTGCGGATTTTGGTTTAACTTGAAATAAGGATTCTAGATATAAAGTTTAGAATAATAGCAATCTGCCATTAATCATCGTAAATGGTTATGAATGTAGTGAAAAGCGTTCTTTATTCGGGAAATAAATTTGCCTACCTTATAGTTCATATTCTTACTGCACATATATTGATAATTGCAACTTTTATTATATATATATATATATATATATATATATATATATCTGCCTATATGTATCTTTGTATACATTTATGTATACATATATATATGTATATATATGCTTATATACATATATTTATTATGTATATATATGTGTGTATATATAGATACAAAACGTATTTAATTTTATTTTATATATTAACACACACACATGTATATATATATATATATATATATATATATATACATATATATATATATATATATATATATATAAATGTAACTCTTGGTTCGTTCGCAATTAATAGTCTAAAAAACCACTGGACGGATGGCTTCCACGTTTTGGTATATGTTTACTATATCCATGTGTGTTTTTATATATTTCTTTTTAATTGTAACATTATAATTAATTTTTCTATGATAAATAGGTGGTTTTCTTTATACCGATAGGCCATTTTTTATTTAGGGACCATTATTTATTACCGCTTCCTATCACGTGACCAGTGTTTCCAATTTAGAGGTTTTCCTGCTAGATCTGGAGATTTCGTTTGCAATCTAGCGAGGAATTCTAGAAAATCTGGAGATATTTCGCAATCACCCACCCACCCGCAATGTAAAATTTGCATAGAATGCTCTACTTTACGGTTGTTGTAAAAATGGAACGGAAATTTGAATTTCGTTCCCTTTTAAATTCGGTACATTTTTACATTACGTCCAACTCATCGTTTACATTCGACACGTCAACTTTTATAGCTTTTCGGGTATACTGACAAGGTTAGGGGTGTCTATTCCGAAAGCCGTTCTAACATGGGTAGATTGGTAGGTGTGTCAGAAATTTCGTGAAAAATAGTGAATAATTCCACCCCGTCTTTCTAAGCTTATAACTCCTCGAAATATGTAACTCAGGCCCTAATTTTTTTTTCAATTAAGGGACCAAGGACCAAGGTCTCATTAAAAAAAACAACGTGTTTTTTTAAATAAGGTTTTAAACATCGGACTTTGCAGATTAAAAAATAAAGAAAATCGCTTGAAAATACGTTAATACATAAAATAAACTCATTCATGTAAGTAAAAAAAGTAGCATTTATTTCCTTTTGTAACAATTATTTATTGATTATTTGTTTCGTTTTTCACCTTTTTTTCGGCTAACCTTTCTTAAATCTCGCTATAAAATCGATTTTTCCAAGTACATTTTAGGTGGAGGGGGGCATTCCAACCTCCGAAGTTTAGTTTAAAATACGATCTAAGCAACCCGGCTTAATTTGGAAGTATTTAGTCGAAAATTGTAAAAAGCAAGAAACAACAGCAAAAAAACTTATACCAATACAGTAGAATTTAATTATCTACCAACCTAAATACTTTTTACATGCTAAAAAAATTTTTTTTGTGTTTTTATTTTTCTATTTCAAAATATGTTGCACCATTATTGTGATGTTTAATTTGCAGTATATTTCAATTTAACTTTTATTATAAAAAGTTTGAGTTTATGATTTGTTTCTTGCAAAAAAAAAAATACCCTCTCTGAAAAAAACAGGTAAAACTAGCTGATAAAATATGTAAGCCTTCTGGGGAGCTAACCGCTACAATATAATTCCAGAAACATATAGTGATAAAACACGGAACATTCTATATATTGAATATATTATATTTATAATTTTTTTATTGTAGGAAATTAAAATATGGAGGTTTTTGGGGGGGTGAATTAGCGATTTTTGAAAATTTCAGATGATAAAAGTTAAAAATCTAGCGATTTTCTGGACATTTCTTTCTGCTGATCTCGCGGGGTTTTTTTTATCTCAGTTGCCAACACTGCATCACTAAAAGGATATTTTGGTCTCAGCACTACAGGCTTAATGTGAACAGAATGTGTTTACAATATCGGTAAATTTTCAATGGGTTTAATCACATGATTATTGATAATGTAACCATGTGATTGAAATTTGATTTAAATTAACCACACGTCGTCGCTTTCCTATCAAATATTCATCGAAAAATGATAAGTACAGACAAAATGAATGCCGACGCTCAAAGTGTTTAAACATTTTGATACCTCCTTTTACTTAAAAATTCACTAAAAATCAAGAAAGTAACCAATTTTAATGAAAATTTCAGTATTTATCAAATAATGATCGCAGAATATAATGAACTAATTACTTTTACTTAACTCTTAGTGAAAATGTTTTATTTTGTTTAAACAAAAAATACCTTTACTAAAGTTATGGTTTTCAGTAGTAAATAAAAAACGCAAGAATTTATTTTTGCTTTTTTTATATGAATAAAGCATCGTAATTTGTAACAATAAAAAATAATTTTTACAGGAACATTCCGAAAAAAAGCCCCTAAAGTCTGTATTAATGAATGCGATATAACTCGAAGAAAAATGAATTTCTCGCATACTATTCAGGAAATTAAAGATTCAATTAGATTCCTATTTCAGTCACCTAAATTATTTAGGGTGAAATGAGTTTAGGAATTTGTAGCCAAACCTAAATATTTTTTGCTTAAAAAATAGCATTAATGCAGTAAGTTATGTAAAATTTGCATAGAATGCTCTACTTTACGGTTGTTGTAAAAATGGAACGGAAATTTGAATTTCGTTCCCTTTTAAATTCGGTAAATTTTTACATTACGTCCAACTCATCGTTTACATTCGACACGTCAACTTTTATAGCTTTTCGGGTATGCTGGCAAGGTTAGGGGTGTCTATTCCGAAAGCCGTTCTAACATGGGTAGATTGGTAGGTGTGTCAGAAATTTCGTGAATAATTCCACCCCGTCTTTCTAAGCTTATAACTCCTCGAAATATGTAACTCAAGCCCTAATTTTTTTTCAATTAAGGGAGCAAGGATCAAGGTTTCATTAAAAGAAACAAAACAAACAACGTGTTTTTTTAAACAAGGTTTTAAACATCGGACTTTGCAGATAAATTTCTAAAAACACTACTTTTTTGTTTTAAATTTGAATATATTATTTATTAACCTTTTCTCTTCAATTTGTGATATATAACACTTTGGTGAGCAAATTATTTACTTTTTAATAGACATTTCAAAATGGGAAGCGTGAATTATTCGACCCCCTGTCTTTCCAAGCTTATAACTACTCAAAAAATGTAATTCAAGCCCTAATTTTTTTTCAATTAAAAGAGCAAGGACCAAGGTTTCACTAAAAAAAAACAAAAGAAAAAACAAACAACGTGGTTTTAAAAAAAAACTTCGAACTTTACAAGTAAATTTCTAAAAAAACACTACTTTTTTTGTTTTAAATTTTAATATGTTATTTATTGACCTTTTCCCTTCAATTTGTGATATATAAAACTTTGGTGTGTAAATTAATTATTTACTTTTTAATAGACACTCAAAAATGGGGGGGCGTGAATTAAAAAAAACGTTTGTCTAAAATATTATATTCGGTTTATTGGAAAGAGCATAAAATTTCACATTGATCCTGAAAATATCGTAAAAATAGAATCAATAGAAACATTTGGATAGATTTTTCAATTTTAAAAATTGAAAAATATTGAGTTCGTAAAATTCATTACTGTTTTTTAAAAAATAAAAAATATATATTTCTATTACTTTTAAAACAACTTTAATAGTTTATTTTTGAAGTATAATCCATAAAGAAAATAAACAACCCACTTTTAAAAGAGAAATTACGAGTTTTTTTTTATATTTTATTCGCAGTTTCGTGATAGGGGTGTCAAAAATTCCTACAAAAATTCTGATACATCTACTAGATTGGAGTGTTTATTCGTTTTAAACGTACCCGACAACCTATAAATATCGACATTTCCAATGTGAATGGTAAACTGGACTTATGTAAAAAATAACAAAATAACAAAAAGATATACCAAACTGACTTTTTCGTTTAAAAATGGAATTATTTCCCTTTCGTTATTAACTTTTTAAGCGATTTTTGGGTCAGAACAAAAATAAAAATGACCTCAGTCTAGAAGAAGTTCTTCAACAATTATTATATTAATACAAAAAAATTCGAGGGAAGGGGGTTAGCCTCGTCTTAAAACAATATCCCCCGCCATAACCGTTCTACAATTTATTATTAATCAATATTTATTCAATAATTGCCCTTTTTCCTAGCTGGCCAAAATGGTTCCTTTTCTGTTGCCCCATTTTCCGGACACCTGAAATTCATTTACGATTTTTACCGAGTGAGTAAATACCTTTCAAAATATTTATTTTCAAGCATGGAGGGACGCCGTGTTCCTCTTTTAAACTATATGAGTGAGAACCTAACACCTCCCATCAGTGTAAGTACTTATGTACAAATAGTCATTTTAAAATTTGCCGGTGACGGGTTAGCCATATTTTAAACTTGAGAGTAGAGAGCTGTGCCCGGCACTTCTCCAACAGTCTTAATTTTCTGTTACTAAAATGCGGGTTTTCTTTATTTACCATTTTTGCCGTTGCCACTTTTACCCTGCTATGTATTCCCTTGCAATTTTACCGAGAACCAAGAACACATGGCTTCAAAATAACAGAGTAAAATATTAAACAATATTTATTTTTAAATATCATTGGGGAGATAATTTAGTTCCCATTTAAAACTAGCGTAGCCCACTAAATCCCTCTTTAGGACGGTCTTAAAATCTATTTTGCAAATTAAAATTATGGATATTGTAAATATCATGACCTCTATAATAAATGTGCTATTGTGATAACTGAAATGATTCTAGATAGTGTAAGATAGAGTATTACCACAACTTCCAATTTCACACACATTTGATGGTATTGTGTCTAATTTGTGAAAATATGCTATATATTTTACCCAATAAATAATTCAAATTTCATAAAATCCGCATATTATCACTTAAAAAGTAACCTCCCACATAACTTATATATTATAGCAATCTTTGGTTAACTGTCCTAAACGTTAGAATTACTTGGATATGGATGCTCATTTTCTGTTAAATTTACCTGTAAAACAGACACTATAAATTCTTAAATTTATTTTTTTGCTTCTCGTCTGGTGGATGATTTTTCAGAATGAGAAAGAAAAGGGAAATATATAGCAATAACATATTGAATTTACAATATTCTACGATAATTTTAAATGCTTGTATAAAAAACGTTTGAAAACTTATTCAGGTTACCTCCTATGATGCTATTTTTCACAGATGTACATCACTAACAACGCATTTACCCCCAATGAAATAGACGGACAGACACATACACTCACATATAGACGCACACACACATACATATATACATGTGTTAAAGAAAACCAAGAAACACCAACATCCATGTATGATAAAATGACGGCAGAAATTTCCCTTCAGAAAATTACTTCATAGCTTTCCAAACATGAGCTCTCCGTAAAATTGCACTGTGCATACATTTGTTTGCTATCATTTCTACATCGATTCGTGTAAAGATCTTCCGATTTGAATCGCTACAGTAAATCCCTAATTCAGTTTCATCCAGATTAACCATCTCACACAAGTAACGTTTAGAGAGTGTCGCTGAGTTGTCCCTCTCTAAATAAATATCACTCATCCCAACCCATCATACACTGAGGGCAAAAACAACACAGTAGACGACGACCGCTTTTATTTCTTGAAAGCTTAACTATTCTACTTTCGATGCACCTATTAATACTCGGAAACCATGACCGGTCCCTTACTCTCCACCTCATAAATTTTCCAATAATCTGATTGGCCAACTATATTCATTCCGACATCCTAACACATATATTCTGTTGTATTAACGAATAGTCGGAAAATCAATTGCATTTACTTCCAGCATGGTGGTACAAAAAATGACCGACTTCTCTCGCAATTTTCTATTCGTGTCACCGGTACATAGAATTCATTATACGTCATTCTCGCCCGAAAACTTCAGTACAGTACCTCTCAGAGAGTATACTCTTGCAGTCAAAGAACAATATTACGCATTATAGCACGTTTACAGCTGCCACTTCTTACTACAGATGTCTTGCGTGCCAACATAGGTAACGGATTTACTTACATTTTCTATTTTTCTGTTTATTCATTCCGATGTGGTTGCATGTCTATTTGGGGGGGGCGACGAGCAACGTGTAATTATTGCTCTGATATCACAATGAATCTTTTCTGTCCTCGGTCATTGGAGGAGAAATCCATCCAGACTGAGGCAAATGTATATGTTCTTTTCCCCACAATTAACCACTATTTCGTGTCTATGCCCTCGGGGGGAGGTCAGCTTATATGAACACAACAAAAAAGTATTGATAATAGAAAACGGCATTCCCTTAAAAAATAACTGCCTAGACAATCGTGACTAAGCCGACCGTTGTTCTACTGTCCGGACGCTTAATCGACATTGTTGTATTATTTTCTTTACAAAAAATGCAATTTTTTTAATGACTTTCTTGGGTGATGGGAAAATCTGTTTCGGGTTTTTTTTTTCCATTTCTTTACAAAACATTATTTTTGTACATTATCCGTACTTTCACCTAACAATTTACGGTTTTTATAAATATCATTATTCCAATATTATAATAATGCTTACAATAGAAAACGAATCGTTTACTGCCATTCTTTCTGCAATAAAATTAAAAACAAATTCTATTATTATTGGAAAATAATGTTCTTTCACTTAGCAATTTACCATTTTCAGAACATCATTCACTAGTTATTATATTAAAAAAAAACAATGCTTACAATCCATAACAAAATGTTTAGTGCCTTTTTTATTTAATAAAACAACACACAAATAAAAAAATCAACTTTAATACCATTTTTCTTCAGTGAAACTAAAAAAATTTCATTTTTCAGCAAAAATACCATACTTGTACATAACGATTTACGGGTTTCATAAATACTATTCATCTTTTTTAATATAAAAAGCACAATGCTTAAAACAGAAAAATACGTTTGTTGCCTGTTTTTTTATTTAATAACACTAAAAACAGCTTTTACTTTTTTTGAAAAAATACGATACGTTCACCTAACAATTTACGATTAAAAATCCAATGTTCCTCTTTTATTGAGGAATAACAAAGCAAAAACTTTCTCAACGGCGTAGTATAAACACTCCAACATCCTTACGTTACGAATGGCTTTCGAAAAAAAAAGCACCCACAACGTTCCTATGTAAAAAAAACGGATTTCAATGTTAGGGAATGTTTATTCAGAAAGTCTTCTTAACATGGGGCAGCTTAAATATATATTAGGGACACTAACACATTTGTTCCTATGTAGTTTTACGTTCTCTTTTGGCGGGGGGGGTTAGAAGAAAAATGCAGTTTCTGTTCTGACACAACACTGCACGTTTCTGTCCTTGGTCAATCATTCTAGAATTAGGAATTCTTTATTCCGTTCTTACAATGGTAGGGGGTTGATTTTGGTACTCTGTACTTTCACCTAACAATTTAATAGAAATTCCTCGTACACAGGATTTTGTTAAAATGCTACAATTAAATATGTCTTTATTTAGACATCCAAAATCCGAGTTCAGTGATCTAAACTTTTACTTATTTACATATTCCTTTTTCTTTACTTAATACAATAAACACTTATCATATTTTAATTTATTTCAAGTGTTGGCGTACAAGAATTCAATCAATTTCGAAGCTTACTTGCTCTGATTAATAAACACCTAAAAACCATTCACTGCATTCCGTTTTCACTTATTTATTAATAACATTTGTGTTAAACATTTCTCTGTTTAAATTTGCACATGCGTTTCTCCGCAGTCACGTGACTCACACATGATGATGCACCAGATAACCATAGTGTAATTTGTTTTCTTTTGGGAGTTGAGGTTCACTTAACAATTCTGTTTTTGCCTTTTGTCATATTATAAGCAGGCACCACTGATACATACGTACTTAGCAAGTTAAAATCCTTATTTAATGTTTTCTACACTTAACATTCTTTCATAACCACTCAGGCAACGTCGAGAAACGGGTCCTGCTAGTAAATATATAATTCGTTCTTATTTTAAGGTTCAAGGTTTTAATCTTTTTTTAATCTTTGTGCATGTTTTTATCTTTATAAAGGGTGACCCCCCAAAAAAACGGGCCCCAACTCTAATTAGGCCCCATTTCTTAATGTTTTGTCCGAATGAAATGACACTTTGGTCATAGCTAGTGTATTATATTCAAAACATCACATCAAAACACTAGGGTCTTTGGCCTTTTTTTTCTCCGTTGACTGTAAAATACTCAGAAAAAATAATTGAATGACCTCTGTTTTTTGGGTCACCCTGTATATGTGTAATTTTTTAATCTATATGTATCTCAAGAATTTCATTTTAAGATCCATATGTGCTTGCAAGTATTTTTAATCTATGTATACGTACAAGTATTTTTTTTAATTTACATCCTGGTACAAGTATTTTAAATCTGTATATACGTGCAAGCATTTTAACAGTGTCAACAAAGTAGAATTGGCTTATCTAGAAAAACATTTACCATAGTTATTATTGTTTATGTTTTTACGTTTTATATTCAGGCTGTATGGTACAGGTATACAGGTTTTCTTATGCATATTGATGTAGACCCAGAACTGTGACAACGAAAGAACAACTCGTAACACTGTATAGGTTTTAATGTTACAGAGAAGAGTGGTGGCGTACGCGAGGATTCCTTATTTGTCGGATCTCGGTAGAGAATCGCTTTCTTTTCCCACGATAGTACTTGGCTCTCGGTCAATATTATATTTAGAAAAGTCGATTAATGGGAATGTAAGGGTCCTATAACACCTCCCTTCCAAGAGTTATTCCCTGAAGAACTAAAACGATTAGTTCATTTTCTTTCTTTTACGATAGACGCTCAGGGAATTCGCAAACTTCTTTTGCCTGTTTGAACGTCTAACATCGGGAGAAGCCTGAGGTGCGTCGAGGTAGAAATTCTGAAATATAATATCAATTTGTTCCTCGCAATTTTTTGGTAGTGAAAGTGAAATATTTGCGACGGGTAAAACAAGAAGTCCTCGTCAGGTGAGTTAATAAGTGGTTGCTACGTCGTACTCTGACATTTGCATGTCAAGTGTTGCGACCATGTAAATTGCTTTATATTAATGTTGTGGTGGCACCCACTCATTTACATATGTGGATAATATTACACATAAATAGCAAGACTCGGTTAGTCTGAGTGTGTGTTAACCAGAAGCTACCGAAGGCCGAGCCGAGAGCAGATATGTTCTCCAGCCAAGACTCTCTTACTTGACAACCATTATGTAAATATACTGCAAATATACTTTTCCTAGTACGCTTCTTATTGATCTACCTTTGTTTTGTTGAGTCTTCATTTGTATTGCCTTATACGTTATTTGGTTCAACTTGCAAACATAACAGTTGGCGACGAAGATGAACGTCAAGCATAACAATTAATTAAAAAATATCTTGCCCTTCTTTTATTGTGCACTCTTAATAGCCTCGTTTAATTCATTAGTTACCACACTTGAAAGTCTTAATATGATATATATGTATATATATATATATATATATATATATATATATATATATATATATTAGAGGATATTTCACTGCATTAAAAGAGAGGAAAAGAAATATGTAAAAGCAGTTTTATTGCGAATTTATTGTTAGTTTGCCTCATCACCTTTGGGGTTTGGGGGAGGTAACATACTTATCAATAATATCTGGCCTAGTTAATTAAAATAATTTTTAGGCAAAATTTAATTTTTAGTCATTAGCATAACCTTCTTCTATAATAATGTATTATAATGTAATATCATACTGATTGTAATGCTTCGCTAATTATTTGACGCCTCATGTTCGATATCAATTCATCATTGTAGCCAAATCATGTTCCTTTAGGACATTATTTCGAGAGTTGCAAGTAAGGAGCAATCTCTGTAACATCTAGAGAACAGAGTAGGCGCAGAGGCAATTCTTAGTACAATTTATATAATTTTACAATCGTTGTGGTTAACTTGTGACTCATTTCATTGTTTGGGTGAAAAACCACATTTTCCTCATTGTGGCGCTTTTTTTTTGCAGAATTTCTTTTTTCAAACGCAGCAATAATGCTATATAATATTGATGATTTTTCATTTCAAGCGTTAATTAAAAAAAAAAAAAAAACATTTCGCATCCTTAAGTATCGAGTGGCTCACCTTGCCAGCTGATAGGCTTTCATCTGCTGTTGCTCACTCGACAGATTTTCAATTTTACTTGTTTAACCCGACGTTCACCCATTGATGATTGATATATGAATTGTTGGTGCCGCAAAATAACGCCTTGTTACTTTCTATCGACAGTGTGCAAATTAGGCATCAACTTTAAATACAGCTTTCTCATTGATGAAATTCAATGCCAAATAAGGAATAAACTGCCTTCAGATATCTTAACTAAATAATATATAAATATATAAATAGTAACTCTGACTTTCATATTACGTACGGCAAGCGTATTCTTCCGACATTTCAAAAAACATTGCTGATAGACAATACGCAGATTATTTACTAACTGTTTTTTTTTTTTTTCAAATTAACATCATGGCGAGGACAAAAAAAAACATGTATAATTCTGAGGATGGCGTCTATCACTGAATTATTTATTGTAAACATAGAAATATATATGTATTTTCATAATATTGCCTTGTAATTTAGTTTATGGGCGTATTTTATACGTATTTTATTACAAATATAAAACAACGCTTCTATCACGGAAAACAAAAACTCCGACTTTCATATCACGTGTTCCAAGCGTTCCCTTTCGGCATTTCAAAATAACACAGTTTGTTTACTGCTTTTCTTCAATTTAACTTTTTGGCGAGGTTAAAAAGAAAAAAAAATGTATAAAATTCTGAGGATTGCGTCTATTAATTTTAAAAAAATATTTATTTTTTTTAATTTTATAATATTGTGTTTGGCTTATAAGCGTATTTTATACGTATTTTTTTTAAATTTACACCACACGGAAAACAACTCTGACATTTTTTTTTTTTTTTTACATTTTCACCCCAAACAAGGCAAATTGCCGCTTTGGTGTAGGGGTCTACTATCAGGGGCAACAACTACTGGGGTACTATGTAGGGATTTCGGCAGCAAGATGTTGGTTCACGTTACACTTGAACTTCTGCACTTCTGTTGGGGAAGCAGGGACCTGGAATGGAATTCCAGAGTCTAGCGGTTCTGGGGAAGAAACTATTGGAGTAAAAAGATCTTTTACATCTAGGGATCTCTACAGTGTGGGGGTTGGATCTAGCAGCCTGTCGGGTTTGTCGAGGATGCTCACGTCGTGGGGGCACAAGTGATTGCAGCTCGTCAGAGCATTCACCACTAAAATACTTGTAGAAAAGGCAGAGGGATGCAACATTTCGTCGATGGGACAGAGGCTGAAGCTTAGATGCCAGTTCAGGGCCTATCAGGTTTGCGACTCTCTTTTGAACCTTGTCAAGGAGCGAGAGACTAGTAGCAGATGCACCAGCCCAAATGTGACAGCAATACTTCATACATGGGCGAATGGTGGCCTTATAGAGGTACAGGATACTTTCGGGTGTTAGTAGTTTTCTAGCACGGTAGAGAGAGTCCACCTTCCTTGCAGCGGCCCTGGCAATGCCTTCAATGTAATTGTTCCAACTCATGTTTCCTGTCAACGTTAGGCCAAGGAGTTTGAAAGATGTACTCTCAGATAAAGAGTCGTTGGCCATTGCTATAGGTGATAGAGAGGGTTTCTTGTAATTATTGAATGAAACTAGTTTAGTCTTGGCAGCATTGAACGTGACCAACCACTTTTGCCCCCATTCCACCACAGGTTGGAGGTCTTCCTCTAGTGTTTCTGCCATTTCTTTAGAAATGTGTTCATTCGTCTTCCTGTCGTGCCTGCCATAGAGTGTAGTGTCATCAGCATAGATACCCATCTCAGAGGCAATTTTGTCGGGGAGGTCATTTATGAATATCAGGAACAATAGAGGTCCAAGGATAGAACCCTGGGGCACCCCCGCATTTATATCATATTGTTTACATATATATATATATATATATATATATATATATATATAATATTTTTAGTTATCTATACAAATATTATTAGTCGCTACACTGAATATACTGATGTTTCGAACAATTTGTTGGCAAAAACCAAAAGTCCTCGTCAGGCGAAGTAATATGGCTTATGTGTCATTGAAGACGACTGGTTAGCCATGTTACTTCGCATGACGAGGACTTTTGATTTTTGCCAACAAATTGTCCGAAATATTAGCATGATCAGTGTAGCGACTACGTAATATTTGTCCATATAAATAAAAATATTATATTTTGCTCTTTTTTATTGTGCACTCTTAATAACCTCGTTTTGCTTAATGAGTCTTCCCTGTTAAACACCTGTAACTTGGTATATATATATATATATATATATATATATATATATATATATATATATATACCAAGTTACAGGTGTTTAACAGGGATATATATATGTGTGTGTGTGTGTGTGTGTGTGTGTGTGTGTGTGTGCGCGCGCGTGTGTGTGTGTATTGCATGCATAAAACATGAGAAATTTTTTATTTAAATCTGCAGATTTTCTCTCTTGCTTTCCATTTATTTTTCTAAATGCACGCAATTGCATACGTTTATGTGTTGTGTATATGCGAATCGGAGTGTAAAGCCCTTAAGTCATATGAAATTTCTCTCGTTGTAAATCACCGGAAATGCGAGACTGTCGATATTTAATATCCGTACTGTTCCGCTTTTTCATCCCAGACGTCCCATTTGAAATGTTTTACTCCCGATGAGAAAAAAGATTGGCGCGTTAACGCGATAAATGACCAGTTGCATTTACTTCTTCCCTGTCGCCTACTCATCCTCATTGAATCACCAGATTCATGGCATTTGAATCCATGTTGCCGAGCAACCAGAAATCATAAGCGGTGAAGTCGACGAAAGAGGTCAGTTCTGTAGATCAACGACAAATATAAAACATTGCAAAATAAAAGAAAAAAACAAAAAAGGATAAATAAAATAAAATACGTATTATATACGTCTGAAGCCAAAACAACGCATTATTACAAAATAAACATATATTTATTTTGTTTGAAATTTATATTGAAATTCATAAATATATTTCAAAGGAAACCTTCATCTTCAGTATCTCTTTCTTTCTTTTTTTTTGCCATGTTGTTTTTGGAGCAGAGAATCAGCAAGTAGAAGTCCGTTTGTTGTTTCTACGGTAGTTTTTTTTTTAATCTCGGAACAAGACAACATGGCAAAAAGAAGAAAGACATACTGAAAGGTTTCCTTCAAATATATATTTATGAATTTCAATATAAATTTCAAACAAAATAAATGTCTGTTTATTTTGTAATTGTTCTGTCGTAGAACAACAGTGAAAATAGTTGAAGTACAGTCGCATATCTCTCACTGGTGTTGGAATTACTAGCGCTATTTATAATGCTAATCGGTGTGAATTCCTCTGTTCAAGGAAGGTCGGTATAACACCCCCCCTTGAAAATATCCCGTCTGGGATTAATAACGTTTTTGTTTTGGGTTCACCCTAATCAATTCTGTTGATTTCCGTTTTCTGTTTGATCTTCTGTTCTGCGGAGCTGTCTCTGGTATGGGCACCTGAAAAGTATCAAACACTGTGTCCATGATGTCCTCCTCACTGTTCGAGTATCTTTTCCGAATTTGGTTAGTGCGACGTTTGTGCACGAAGTCTGGTCCCTTAATCATATAGACCATGTTGTTTATTTGTTTCTCAACAATGCCGGACTCCCAGAAAGTCTTATTATTTTTGTGAATCTTGCAGAAGACTCTTTCGCCAACTTTGTACCGTTTTTATTTTAACCGTTTTTTTTGTTGTTTTTTTTTTAGGTTTGGCCTATCCTGGTTTGGTAACAAAAGTCGATCTAACCTTGCGTCCGAGCATAACCTCAGCAGGTGTCTTCGACATTTCGATGTTTGCATTCGAAGTGACTCTGTAGACTTTTAAAAACTGTTGGATTGACTTATCCGTCGGCGACCCACTAGCTTTTTTCAGAGCTCTCTTGAATGTGTCAACGAATTTCTCTGCTTGTCCAATACTTCCTGAGTGGTATGACGGTATGGTTATATGCTCGATTAGATGATCCTCGCAAAAATGTTTAAATTCGGTAGACGTAAACTGCGTTCTATTGTCTGTAACAATGCAGTCTACTACTCCAAACTTAGCGAATAGTTCATACAGGAAGTTGATAGTTAACTCGGATGTGGGATTTTTACATTTTAATACTTCCGGCCATTTAGATAGGGTGTCTACAACAATGAGATAGTAGAACCTATCTATCAGTCCTGCAAAATATAAATGAATCCTAGACCAAGGTCGGTCTGGTTTTGCCCACAATTCGAATTGAGTCGAAGGGGCTTTCATAGCTAATGCGCATCCTCTACACTCCCTGATCTTTCCTTCTATATCCTTATCTATGTTTGGCCAATAAACGAAAGAGCGCATAAGGCTTTTCATTCTTGATATACCTGAATGTCCTACATGGGATTCCTTGAACATTCTTTTCTGTAATGTCGCAGGAATTACGACCCTGTCACTATATAACAGGACGTTATCGCAAATTTAATAAATTTTTTCATCCAGTTCGTTATTGTTGATCCTTTCTTTAGTACGTATAATAAATTCGTCCACTTCTGTCTTACTCTTAATCTCATCAAGCGTTACTGGAAGTTCTCTTATTGTGTCACATAACGTACTTTTTATTTCAACTTCCACTTGAATGGCTGCTATTACCATAGCATCCAATGGTTCTGTCTGCTTAGGTATTAACATCGATAACCCGTCTGCATGACAAATTTTTTTAGATAGTACATACTCCATTTGAAAATTGTAATTCAGAAGTATGGCACCCTATCTTTGGAGTCTATTCGCCATATGTTGTGGTAGTACCTTTTTCGATACGGAAATCGTGGTCTGTTTGTAACAGAAATTGCCTACTGTGCAGGAAACGATGAAATTTATTTACCACGAATATAATGCTTAGGGCCTCTTTTTCAATTTGTGAGGAGTTCTTTTCGACTGGCAAAAGTGATCGGGATTAATGTGCTATGGGTTTCACTTTTCCATCATTCATTTTGTGTAAAATGCATGCTCCTATGCCATATGAGCTGGCATCGCTTGCAAATATAATTTCACGCTTGCGATTATAATGTGCCAGAAACAAGTCAGACGTTAAAGTCTTTAATTTCCCGAAGAGCTTCTTCGAAATCTTGCGTCCAGACCCATTTTTGGTCTTTCCTTTACAGTTCATTTAAAGGCGCCCTTAGTTTATGCATATTTGGCACAAATACATTGTAGTAATTTGCCAAACCTAAGAAACTTTGTAAAGACGCAATATTTTCTGGCGCAGACATATTTTTTTATTGCACTCGATCTATCTGGATCCGGCCTTCTTCCATGTTTATCGATGATTTGGCCCAAGTATTTTATTTTCTCCTGAAAAATGTACATTTTTCCTGTTTTACCTTAAATCTATAATCCTGGATCCTTTTGAATACTTGGTTTACATGAACTTTGTGTTGTTCTTTGCTAGCGCTTTTCATTAACACATCGTCCAGGTTCCCTACTGCGAAATCCAACCCATTTAACATAATGTCCATAATTTTGGGGTCAAAATCGCAGGGTTGATTTTGACTCCAAAAAGAAGTCTGTTAAACTTGTACAATCCCTTATGGGTATAAATACATAGCAGCTTTGAATACTTCTCATCGACTGAAACGTGTAAGTACGCGTTATTGAGGTCGATTTTAGAAAAATATTTCCCTCCACTCAGTTTCGCAATATCTTTTAAGGGATCGGAAGAGGATAATGGTGGTCCTGTAATGCCCTGTTTAAGCCTTTCGCGAAGTCAGTGCAAACCCAAATCTCCTTACTCTTCTTTTTGATGTAAACCGTTGGTGCAGCCGATTCACTGTGATCAATTTTTCTGATGACATCAATGTTTTCGAGTTTTTCTAATTCATCGTCTATCTGTTCTATAGCGGCGTATGGAACATTTCTTTTCTTTCTGAACATTGGCTGTTCATTTACTTTTACGTCAAATTTTGCTACCGCTTTTGTACACCTTCCCAAACCGCCTGAGAATACGTCTGGGAAATTCTCTTTTAACTCCCTCTGTAGTTTTTCTGTCTCCACATTCGAATCCGCAACCTTTTGGCAAAATGAGCTTAAAGGCAGATCCCATAGTCTAAACTTTTTGAATAGATCAGTTCCAAAAAGGTTGTTTAATTTTCGCATGACAAAAATTCTTGCTTTTTCGGCCCTATTCTGGAAAAAATATTCGTCAATAATTCTCATTCGAAAGTAATCTTTTCGCCACTGACGCTTCTTGCCGTTTTATGTGATTTAATCATAGTGGGTCTCCCAAGCCTCTTCCATGTCTGTACATTAATAATGGAAATGTCAGGCCCACTATCAAGCTGTAGCCTTATTTTCTTTTTAAACATTTTGACCTGTACATATTTCCGGATATTTTGTTCCTCAGGTTCAATTTTCGTAAGTTTAATGGATGTCTTTCTACCAGATTTTTTTCAACAATGCGATGCTTTATGGCCTTTCTGGTGGCAGTTGTCACATTCTTTGAATTTGTAGGGACACTCATTATGCCAATGTTTATTTCTACACCTCCAACATGGTCCAGGTGGATCTTTTCCCTGTTTCTTTCTCTGGTTATTTTTTGAAGTCGAATTTTTTTTTGATGGGTCTTTTTAATATGCGACACTTCGCTTTGCTCTATGTCACGACTGTCTTGTTTCAACGCAGAAACCGTTCACAGTCTAAGTTTTGTAGTTTTAAATTCGGTTCGTTTTCGAGTTTATTTAAAACACGACGCCTGATTTCAACGTCTTTTTATTTAAGACCAGCCCTTGCACAAATATTAAACATTAAATATTATCTAATTATAATTCCTCCAGTTTAAAATCGTCGCAATGATTGTTCACTATACTTGCATAAGTAGTGTAGTCCTCTTCCTCTCTTCTAGTAACATTCATACATTTATATCGCCTATGGAAGGGAGACGTTTTTGCAGAAAACAGTTCTGTTAGTAGCGTAACTGTTTCTTGGAAGCTCAACTCACTGGTAGAATAAAATTCACGAACTTTGTATGCCATGCTGTTCCCAATTTCCTTAACAAAAGCCTAACTTTTTTTGCGCCTGACCAGGTACTACAATTCGATATAAAAATATCCTCATATCGTCCATAGTACTGGACGAAAGTGACATCATCTTCTGGATTATAATTGAAATTTTCAATAGCGGCCCACACAGCTGTTTGAGAAAATGCGTTATGATTATCGTCCGTTTTAGTTAACTGTGACGCCTCCAGAATTTTTCTTTGTTCCTCCCGTGTTTTCATCAATATTTCCTCGAAGCGTTTCTGTTGTTGAAGCATTTTTTCTACAAAGGTTTGTTTAAATCTCTTATCTTTCTACTTGTTGAATTTGCTGCTTTTGCAACGCGAGATTTTGCTCTACCTGGAATTGGAACAATTCCAACAGTGAATCTTTGAATTCCGCTTCCATCATACGAATTCAATTTACAATTTACGCTTGCATTAAATAAATATTCCTTAGTAAAGTTTTCTTTCACAATTCTTTTGTTTGAAGAACAACAGTTTAGCCGTCCTTTTGTAAATTAATTCGTTGAACGCTATATTTCTAGTCTTACTAGAAACAATCCAATGAAATAACATTTGTTTAACATTTTTTTTTATTTGCACGCGTTTTTACGTAGCAAAAATAAAATCCGTCGCTTTAAAGATCCGACGAATCCGTATGGGAAACTTTTACTTTTTTTTTTTCCTCTTTGCCTTTTGAAAAAAAAATGACTTGATTCTTTACATGTTTACTAAGCACAAATGACGTACGCGAATAATTATTTTTCAGGGTCTGTCTCTTTTTCTCGTGACAAAGTCAAGCGTTTTGCTTTGTTTTTTCAAATTCCAGACATTATCGAAATAACGATAAGCTTACACGGTATTTGCTAGTTGGTTTTAGACATTTAACTTTGCAGATGATCTTCTTACCATAGGAAAAATGGCTTCTGGTGAAGAAAAAAATGAACCCGTTTTCCCTTTCTAAAACACTTGGTAAGTGTGTTCAATTATTAAATAATTGACAACATTCACGTTTTTCGCTGTAAATTTTGGTAGCTATTTTTTTACCGTTGTCAACATACTATTGTAGTAATTAATTCGCTGTTAATCCTTGCGTGTGTCCAAATATCTGTTTAAATGACGATTTTACGAATCTTTATTTAAATCACTTTTGATGATTCTCTGCAGTGATTGGTCGGTTCGATTCCTTGTCGCCAATCTGTTGTGTCGTGGAACAACAGTGAAAATAAGAACAATCAAGTCGAGGTTCGGTTAAGGAACAAGTGTATTAACAATAATGTACAAAGATAGGAAAGAAAGCGTGTATATCTGCTGGGCACTCAGCTAGTAGTTGAATGCAGTCGCATCTCTCTCACCGTGTTGGAATTACTGGCGCCATTTATAGTGCTAATCGGTGTAAATTCCTCTGTTCAAGGAAGGCCCTACTAACAGTAATAATGCATTGTTTTGGCTTCAGACGTATATAATACGTATGTTATTTTATTCAAACTCAACCAGTGCTTCTAAAGAACAAAAATCTTAATGTGAATTCCACATGACCAAACGCACTGTTCCGAGATTTAAAAAAAATACTGTTAAAGCAACAAACGGACTTATACTTACTGATTCTCTGCTCCATCAACAACATTGCCCCCCCTCAAAAAAAAGAAAGACATACTGAAGATGAAGTTTTACTTCGAAATATATTTATGAATTTCAATATAAATTTCAAACAAAATAAATGTGTGTTTATTTTGTATTACATTGTTTTGGCTTCAAACGTATATAATACGTATTTTATTTTATTCAAACTCAGCCAAGACTTCTAAGGAACAAACATCTTAACGAGAAAAGGATAACGTCGTTTGCAAAACTAAAAGAGAATAACGTTTTTATAATGAAACTTACACAATTGACGTAAATCTCGTGTTGCCAACGCACAGTTCCAACATTTCAAAATACAAGCACTGAGAGAAACCGCGCGGCTCTTTACAAACGGACTTTTCTTTCTCTAACTTTACAACATGGCAAGAAAGAAGAAAAAAAGATAGAAAACAACATACGGAGTATCGAGTTTGGCTCCGAAATATATTTAAATTATAAATTTTAAACAAGTGAAATATTTGTTTATTTTACTAATATAACGTTGTAATTTGGCTTTCAAGCGCAATTGATGCGTATCATATTTTATTCAAATATTTTATGTAACTTTAAGACACATATAAAATATTCACAATTAACTTATGTAACTTTAAGCCACACTAAAATATTCAAAATTAAATCTTGAAGTCGTCAAAAATGTTAAGCATAGACATTATCATTTGTAAATTGACGTTTAATTCATTTTCTAGAATGGGGGCACCGGAATCATCGCGCTTGGTAGACCAACAGTAGTCTGTAAGCATGGTAGTATCCCAATGACCTTGATAGCGAACTTCTATATGGCTTATATCTTGATGGAAGTGCTCCATTGCTCGTCGCTCTCATCATTCATATTTTCTGGAAAACGAGCAAGATGACCGTGCAAAAAATGTAAGTTGGTGCTCATATTTGCGCCCAGTTTATGGAGATTATGAGTAATGTTTCGAAAAACTCTTTGCAGTCGGGCGTCTTTATTTTTCTCCAAGAAGAATGTTAATATATTTGTAAACGCCGTCAAGGCATTCAATTCTGCAGCATTCATAAAATTACAGAAATCCGCGCCATTCATTAAATTTCGAATCTAGGATGAATAAAAAATTCCAGCTTTTAAATTGATGTAAATCATTACGCCTGTCAATTTCATGCAAATATATTTGGAACAGTTGCCTCAGGTCAATCTGTTTTTATGCAGTGCTCTGCTTTTGTCTTACTATCATAAAAACACAAGAAGCAAGGAAATTCTGTGTAGCCATCTTGTAGCCCGAAGAGAAACCCAACCATTTTCAAATCGACACATATGGTCCATTGGTGCTGCCTGTATGAAACCTTTTCAGAACAAATTTGATTTCATCATATTTTTCTTTGAAAATCATTGAATGACCTATAGAATCTGATCCATATAAGTTGCCATTGTAAAGAACACATCTAAAATTTCTGTTCGAGCTGTCTATAAAAAGGCGCTAATATTGAGAATAATAGTGTTTTACATTAAGCTGCCGCAACAGGCCGGCAACTTCGTTACAATATACTATGTCGTTTACCTGATTGAAATATGGCAAGGATTCAATATGCCGGTTTCCAGGCTGATGTATATTTTTTCTTTGAGTCTTAAAGCTGGAAGTTGAAAAAATTCTTTAGATATATTGAGATCTCTAATTATATCAATAAGTTCTTCTTGAGAAAAATCTTTGATAGAGAAGAAGGAGGAATACCGACATCTGAAGCAATGGATTCACTACTGTCAGTGGACAAAACAGAGGTTTGGTATTCTTCATAACCAGGCAATTCCAATTCGGGTATGTTTTAAACACTAGAACAGGGCTTTCATTGCAGTGTGGAATTGGCCTAATTGCAAACTTCAGGTCCGGATCAACAACGAATTCCTGTTCTTCCTTTGTTTTGACTACACAGAAATAGCAGTCATCGAAATGATTTTTTTTCCGTTCAGGCCAGATCATTGGAATACCAATCTATCCTTTTTTTCCAATGTCAAAGATGTTCAACACATTGCTTGCATACAATATCGGGTGACCATGCCTTATATTGATCACCTAGCATTACTTTGAAGTAAGTAAGAAAAGCACACTTCAGAAATTCATTGATTTGTTTCCTGTTAAAGTGCAACGTATATTCCCCGCAAGTATAGCAAAACATAATTGGATGGTTTAAACAACGTCGTCTAAGAGACAATATAGCCATGCTTAATTTTTGCTCCAACAATCTGCAACGAAAGTAAAATAATGTAGCTTAATTATTTCCTGTCTGACTTATAATATAATTCCTAACATTAAGAGAATAAAATTTACTTTGCACCAGAAATCAACAAAAATATGCAACAATCGGTAGGTCTATTTACTACTTACTTTTTACAAACTACATACCTCATTGGATAGAAAATTTGACTTTTACTTTAAGGTTTGTGATGTCATAATAAATTAGCATACATAACAATATCAACCTACAATTGTAATTATGAAGCTATAATGTATATAGAAACGCCTAATCTACTATCGTTCATACGCTTCAGTCAGATCAACTATTCTAAAAAAAAAATAACCACCCTGAAGACTAGTACATAGTCCACATGTATATTTATTTAAAAAGAAAAAGTAAAACAATGGTACTTTTATTGAGGAAAATGAATTATATATATATATATATATATATATATATATATATATAAAGTAAGCGTAAAATAATGACATCTGCTTCATTCGAGACCATAACCCTGATCTAATAATTATTTTTTTAAAAACAAACATTTTCACCTGGTCGAAATGATAAAGCCACTTTAATAAAATCGGCTAGTTTTGAAAAAATGAATACGAAAAGCTTTCTACGCTACTAAAAGCAACTTGTTAGTGGATAAAAAAAACATCTTACTAAATTATGAATGGCAAAAGGGAAACCATTATCAGAGTTTGAGAGAGGAAGGATCTTTGAGTTTAATAGGGGTGGACTCTCCCATACATCCATTGCAAACGAAGTGAATCGTAGCAAAACGGTTATAACAAATATTTTAAAAAATCCAGATCAATATGGACATAAAAAGAATCCAGGTCGACCAAAAAAATAACAATATCACTGGATCGCCGTATCAGAAAAAGTTAACAAAACTCCAGTATGAGCTCAAGTCGATTGAAAAGCCAAACAGCAGCAAAATGTAGTCCTAAAACCATCAGAAGGCATCTGAAAATTAAGGGTTTCAATCATTTAAAGCGACTGCAGAAACAACGTCTTCTTGAACAGCACAAAACTAACCGACTTAAATATGCCGCCAAATACCAGACTTGGGATGAAGAGAAGTGGGAAAATGTAATTTTCTCCGATGAGAAAAAGTTTAATCTAGATGGTCCAGATGGATTTCAACACTATTGGCATGATAAAAATTTGCCCAAAGAGACTTTTTCAACTTGGCATAGTGGAGGAGGGTCTTTAATGATCTGAGATGCTTTCTCGCCAGCTGTGAACCTTAAGTTGCAAGTAGTGAAAGGCCGGCAAACATCATTGAAGTACATTTCAATGCTTGAAAATGCTTCTATCATGACTGAAGGTCCTCGTCTGTGTGGAAGAAATCGGATTTTCCAGCAAGACAACGCTGCGATACACACAGAATACCTCTCTTCAAATAATATAGAATTGTTAGATCATCCAGCATGTTCTCCGGGCCTCAATCCCATTGAAAATCTTTTTGGATGGATGGCAAAATAAGTGTTCAAGGATGGAACCCAGTATGATTCGATAAAGGAACTTTCTGATTCAGTTTTCAGTACATGGGATAAAATTCCTTCGCAACTGGCAAAAAACTTAGTCGCAAGCATGCCGAAGAGAATTTTTGAAGTAATTCGTAATAATGGAGGCTATACTAAATACTGAGACCCTTTTTAGTAATTTATGATTGCCTTTTGTTAGATAAATTATCAGTAGTCTTATCATTTTGACCAGGTGAAAATGTTTTTTAAAAAATAATTATTAGATCAAGGTTAAGGTTTCGAATGAAGCAGATTTCATTTTTTCCATCATATTTTCCCTTTTGGCAATGGTTTCAACCATTTGTTTGATTAAAAATTCGATAATATGCCTAAACGCTTACTTTCTTAAGTGGTCTTATGATTTTGATCAGCATATATATATATATATATATATATATATATATATATATATATATATATATATATTCAGTAAATGCACAGTAGGTTTTTGTTATTTTTATTTATTGTATTTCTATTTTTTCCTGTTTATTTTGAAATTCGTCTGCATCCGTTACTTTGCTCGGCTTAATCCAGTGACTACTAGTCTAGCCCGAAGCATAATTTACGGAAAATTCTGATGATTAAAGTAAAATTCTGCAAGAGTGCCAAAAATACATACGGGGTGTTCATTGTAAAGGTTAACTTATAAAAATGGTGCTTCTTAATTATTGTAGTGAAATCCGACAGCCGAAAAGCTGATATTTTATTTAAACTAACAATAACTATTTTCTTAAAAAAACATACAGTTTTACTTTTGTCATCTTAAACAATAAGTAATGTTATCTACCTAATTGCCATGTTGAAATCTTGCAAGATTCAACGAAAAAAATGATTTCGGTTGTGTTTATTGTCACATGACATGTGACGTAATACAAGCGAAATAGCTAAATTTTCTAATTTCTTCGAAAACTATTTTTTTTTAATTACCTACCTCATCGTTTTTCGTAAGTTTTGGATATTTTCATTAATACGACATGGTAATTCAAGAGATATTAATGATTTCACTTTAAAATCAGTATTTTGATTTCCGAATTTCGCTAAAATAACGAAGAAGCGCGAAAATGTTTACGAATATTCTCATTAATTATATTTGAAAGCAATATATTTTCTCAAAAAAATATGCGAAAATAAGGATATTTATTTGATAAAAAATAACAGTTTGCCAAACTATTTCCTTTTTTTTAACTTATCCTACAACATTTTTACATTTTTCTTCTTTCTTTCTTTCTTCTTCTAAATTATCATCGGTCTCCCACTTTGTTGGCTTATTCTATAAAGTTTCCTTTTCAATTTTTTCATCGATTTATTTTTGATAGAACTATACTTTCATACAAAAAGAAAAATCGGCTCAATTTTTTAATTTACGAGATTTTCCAATACGTGTTCACATGCATTAAAACCTCATGTTTTCCCCTTAGTTCACCATCAGGAAGAACGAGCAATGAACGTGCATTGAATGATTTAAACAGATATACCATTTTAATTTAAGATATTGCAATTCACAGATCACTTGGCGCTTGCAGTAACCGTTACAAGGCTCGGGGACAATTTTTACATTTGTGTTACTTACATCTGCTTCTCACATGGACAAGTATATGTTGTTTGTTTTACAACCGGAAAATCAGACAATCTCTACATCTGCACAGAAAAGGGAGCATCTCAAAATATTGTGCATCCACAAATATTGGGAACGTAAACATATGAAACATACATTTTTCTTTTTTTTTTTTGTGTTCCATTTAAACGAACTGAGCCACAGCAAAACGTGGCCGGGTACCGCTGGTATATATATATATATATATATATATATATATATATATATATATATATGGCTCAATTCGTGTGTGTGTGTGTGTGTGTATATATATATATATATATAATATTTGGTTTAAGATAATAATCGATAGGTCGGTCTGCTAATATATATAAAAGAACTGCCCATTTAGCGCCTAAAAATGACTATTATCTAGAAAGATTTTTACATTTCCAAAGGGGAAAATTGATTAACACATAGGAAATCGATTAAAAAGACCTCAATCGTGGCGATTGCTTGCTTCATAGCTTTAAATAAAAACATGTTTATTTTAAAGAATAAAAGCATATATCGTTTCCTGCTTTCTTATATTTTAATATTTATTTCTTTACGATATTAAAAAAAAATACTACCCTATTTCTTAGTTTTAGGTGAATATTTTCCAGAGGTAATGCAACAAATGAAGTTTTAACGAGATTAATACAACAGTACTCAATATTGACATAGAACAAGATATACATTTCGTTTGTTTTACTTGATCATAATTATCTCGCTACACATTCATGAGCATGTTCCAGTCCTCAGTTAGAGATCTCTCCATGACGGACTATTGTAAAAGATTGATCGTGTGTTACGAACTAAACTTTTGTATTAGCTAGATCGCCTGAAGATGTCTCTAATTACTTTAAAACATGCTCATGAATTTGTAGCGACATATTACTGTTTATGTATTTCCACCTATTTGAAATATGTCACTAACATGGACTGCGAAAACGCTTTTATACATTTTAAATATATTTAATATATTTTACATTTTTAATACTTTCTGAAGAGGACGCTCACAGAAGTTTGAAACGCGTTAAAAAATTTTCTATGATTAAAAAAATATTACAATGATCTAAATGATTAAAAAATTTAAAATGAAAATATGAAACAAAATTAAATTAACAGAAAAAAACATAACAATTCTTGGTGAACACACTCATTTAAATATACGTGGAATCTCTCAATCCATTATATATATATATATATATATATATAATATATATATATACTATATATATATACTATATATATATATATATATATATATATATATATATATATATATATATATATATATATATATATATATATATACTAATGGGCCATCTTTTATCAAAATCCATTGAAGAATAAGCGGTAACAGGGTATATAGTTAAAAATTATGAATATTATAAGCTAATTAAAAATAATGAATTAACTGAAACAAACTTTGATGTATGTGAGGAGAATTTATGGCAACAGTTTATTGACGTACACGACGTCTTTTTTTACATAGAGGTCACCACTTATCAAGGCCTGGATGCCACTCAGGGATAAGGGTTATTACATGTACAGTAATCAATGAGATAGTATTGTAGTAATCATTAGTATTGGAGATTTGATAGAGTGTCTTACTTAAGAGGGCGGTTTGTCAGGACTTTGTCTATGTTGGACTTGAAGGCATCCAAGTTGTAGTCAGGTGGGAAACAGGCAAACGGAAGAGAGTTCCACAGTCGTGCACTTCTGAGAAAGAAGCTCTGCTCATGGAATCTACGTTTGGATTTAGACACAGAAAAAGAGTGGGGAAAATTATTGACAGTAGTTACAGACAGACGGGTGTTTCTTGTGAAAGATTGGCGAGGGGGGGAGTGATTGGAGCTCAGACGAGCACTTGCCATGGAAATAACGATAAAACAAAAATAGGCTCGCAACGTCTCTTCTTTGGGAGAGAGGCTGCAGGGAAGAGAAAACGGAATCCCCCACTAAGCTACGAAGTCTATTTTGTACTCTGTCAAGGCAGAATATGCTGTTTTTAGCAGCTCCTGCCCAGATGTGACAGCAGTACTCCATCCTTAGACGTACTAAGCTTTTATACAGATAGAGAATGGCATCAGTAGTGAGATATATTCTGGAGCAGTAGAAGGATCCTACCATTTTCCCAGCGTCCTTGGCAACAGACCTGATGTACGTGTTCCATTTCAGATAAGGAGTAAAGGTCAAGCCCAGAAGCTTGTCAAAACATGGAGTCTCCCCAAGACGAGAGCCATCCATTTCAATTGATGCCAAATGGGGATCAGAGCTGTGATGATGTAAAGATAGAAGCTTAGTTTTTGATGCATGAAAATGACCAGCCATCTCTTCCCCCACTGTATGACGCGCTCAAGATCAGAGGACAGAGAATTAGAGAGAACTTTGTCATTTACGGCCTTTGATGTGTTGCCATAGATGGTCGTGTCATCAGCATAGATGTCAACAAATTATTTAAGTATGTGTTTTGGGAGATCATTGATGTAGATCAGGAAGAGGGTTGGGCCCAGGATGGACCCCTGAGGGACTCCAGCATTAATATCGTGGGCCTCTGATTTCTGCCCATCAACCACTACTCTTATGAACCTATCGGAGAGAAATGATTTAATGACTGAGAAAACATTTCCAGTGATACCGTAGCTGGAAATCTTGTGAAGTAGGCCCTTATGCCATACCTTATCGGAGGCCTTCGATATGTCAAGAGAAATTGTCCTGGAAAGGAAGCATTTGTCAAGAGATTCACTAATCCTATGAGATATAACCGTTAACACATCTACTGTAGATCTTGCGGAGGGGGGAAACCATATTGCATATTACTAAGAAGGTTGTTTCTGCTGAGGTGGTTGACTACTTCTTTATTTAATATGGATTCCAATAACTTACTCATGACACACAGGAGACTTATTGGTCTGTACTGAGAGGGAGATGACTTTTCACCTGAATTCTCAAATACAAGGCATACTGATGAGGTTTTCCAGGGTGTTTGAAAGCACTTCTCTTTAAGGCAACGCTTAAACAGTTTTGTAATTATGGGGCAAGTTCTGGTTGGAGCTTTTTCAGTACTATGACTGGAATGCTGTCAGGGCCAGTTGCTTTACTGGAATCAGGGTTCTTGATTAGCTTGGCGACCTCACGCACAGATATTTTTATGTTGCATAGTGTGTTGTCTGTTATGGGAGAAAATACGGGGAGTTGTTGGCCTTTGTCGCATAGGGTAGAATTAGCTGTGAAGTTCTTAGCAAATAGTCTGGCCTTGTCTGATGCTGACGAGATGACTTCAGGTCTATTGATGATGGTTGGGATAGAACACACACATTTATTCAGGATCCTGTTTGCTATTTGCCAAAACTGGTGGGAACCAAGCCGCTGTTCAGCTACTTTGGATTTAACGGGCTGAGCATATAGCTCTCTTGCATTTTTATTACACTTTTACAGTGGTTGCTTGCAGTCCTGAAAGAAGCTTTAGTCTCAGTACATCTATTACGTTGGTAGCTATGGAAAAAGTGATTTCTGTGCGCGATGGCAGCGGCACATTCAGGGGAGAACCATGGCTGGCTGTTAGTTTTTTGGGGTAATTTTTTGGATGGTATGAATCGGTCTATGCCTAACCATTCGGTCAGGTCTGATACTATAGAGGACACATCCTTTTTAAACATGGAATGCACAGGTAGATCAGATATGAAAGTACGGAAGCTATCTCAGTCAGCCATAGGGTATCGATATACAGTACTGTGGCGAGGTACGTCTTTTATCTTAACTGCTACAACGGAGTGGTCGGAGGATCCCAGAGGAGATAGAACGGAACATAAACATAGCTCAGGGGAAGTTGTGAGGAAAAGGTCTAGAAGGCTTGCATACTGACCGGTAGTATCAGGCACACGGGTGGGTTCGTGAACAATCTGGGTGAGGTCATAGGCAGTGGAAAAACTATGACAGAACCTCTCCTCGTAATCGGTCTTATTTGAGTGGGTCAGCCATTCCACATCATGGACATTGAAGTCACCGCAAATGTGAATGTAAGCCGAAGGATGAGCAGACAGGGTGTGGTCTATTTTCTCAGATATCTTCTTAAAGATAGTAATCGATAGAGGACAAATATAAATACAGTGGTGTAAGCTAGTGCAACCCGGAAGCACATATAAGGTAAATAAGGGTCTTCTCTGGAGGTATCCCTACCACATGGAAATCCATCTTTAATGTAGGCACATATTCCATGCCCATGGCGATCTTGGGGGTCAGATTTAGATGTTAAGGTAGAGTATCCTTTAATTATTAATTCGTCTAGGGAAGTGGTCGGTCCTATGCCAGTTTCACTTAGAAATAATATGTCCGGTTTCCTATGCTGTAATTGTGTTTCAACCTCTGGAAGGTTAGAACGTAGACCCTGCTGTTAGAGAACGTAGACCCCTGCTGTTGGAGAAGGAGACCTGGTAGTAGGCGTTAGTGGTTAATCCAAGGTTCGGGTCCCTGACTATCAGGCGGATAACGTCAGCTCAGATGAAACGTTTACCTCCAGCACCCTTACTAGTAACATGACCACAAGGATAGACATAGAAACAGAAATTTCTGACAGCTCAGGCTACTGTTCACAAAGTACTACCGACCTGTAAAGCAGCTTTTTCTTCACCCTTTGTCAGAAAAATCACTCATTGGAAATGAGGACTGATGGATAAAAAAAGTAGAAGCGAGAGTTACTGGAGCTGCCGATAACACATCCACATGCATTATCTACTCTCCATTAAAAAAGGTAAAAAGGACTTATTAATAGCTACTTAGAAGTCCGTTACCCATTTCCAGCTTAGGATAGTACTTGAAGATAGTCTCTCCTCCCATGTTTATGCATGGATAGTTTTTCCCTTTATTTACCTCAAGCTAGAATGATTCCAGCTCCACCCCATAATAAATATGCTATAATGGAACTTTTATCAAATTGGAAAGTCTGGTTATTTTAATTCGTTTAAAAAAACTGGTTAAGAAATAATACCTTTATGGTTACGTATTAAGTTTAGACTTGGTAGAAGTAATTCATACTTTAGAGAGAAAAAAGGCGGCATGTTTTTGAGTGAGATAATATGCAGGTATAATTTGGGAAATGTTCAATTTCATGGGAGACTTTTTTCTCTCTCGTTTTAAATATAAGAAAAAAGTATTGGTTAATAATAGTATATTTGACAAAAAAGATTTAGGGGGAAAAAGATAAATAAAAAGAAATCAAGACAAAAATTCAGGATTAAAGTCAAAGCTGGAATAAGGAAAAAATAAAACAAAAGTTTGCAATAAACAGATGTTAGTGTTTTTAGATTAGTAGATTTCAAAAGTTACGGATCGAAAAATTTCTTCGCTTTGGGTCCCCGAACTTTGACTTAGCTTTCTTGAGTTCATAGCGTAAAAAGAAGGGGATGCTAGCCAGTTAGTCTGGTTTTATGCCGATATTTAAAGGGTATGTTGAATGGCGGTGGTGCTGGTAGTGGAATCTTGGTGAATTTTGTATTTTTATTTATTTTTTTAATTCAACATTGAATTATCTACCTCATGCCAGAATGTTCGACCATTCCAGCTCCACCCCATAATAAATATGCTATAATTGAGCTTTTATCAAATTGGAAAATCTGGTTATTTTAACTCGTTTAAAACACTGGTTAAGAAGTAATACCTTTATGGTTACGTATTAAGTTTAGACTTGCTAGAAGTAATGCATACTTTAGAGAGAAAAAACAACAACAAAAAGCGCGTGTTTTTTAGTTCAGATAATATGCAGGTACAATTTGGGAAATGTTCAATTTCATGGGAGACTTTTTTCTCTCATTTTAAATATAAGAAAAAAGTATTGGTTAATAATAGTATATTTGACAAAAAAGATTTAGGAAAAAAAAGATAAATAAAAAGAAATCAATGCAAATATTCAGGATTAAAGCCAAAGCTGGAATAAGGAAAAAACAAGGCCGATAGCCATTAGTTGCGTACTCTTGTGTAATGAATGAATGCGTGAATGTAGGATTGACATGAAATTCTTAAAGATAAACTAAAATGATCGAAATATGGGCTGAAATGACTTAAATAAATAAAAAGTAAATGACTTAGAATGACTTTAATAAACTTAAGGATGAATTGAATGACCTTAAAAATTACTTCAATGCTTAATGAATAACTGGAATCCTTCAAAAGCAACTTGAATGATCTGGACAATGACTTGAATGGCTTTGAGGCTGAGTGGTTGTAAAGTGGGTGATCAATTTACATTAAATTAATAGAGAAAAGTGATCCCCCACTTTATATCACAAAGTTACAAACAAAAGTACAGCATGTAGTAAGAACAGATACTACACTTTGATCTTGGCCAAAAGGCTAAGAAAAGGGTAATTATTTGCTCCCCTCACCGAGCAAATTAGGCACCAGGCCGATTTTTAATGTGAGGAGTGAAGGGAAAATGGGAACAAACTCCTCGGGGGAGAAGCGGAGCTTGGTAGTGACAATTGGTATGAAGGGTTGCCCCTACATTGATCAAGGTCTTATATGTGGGGTCGCCCCACCATATGGTCTTTGCTTGCAGTATCTGCCGGAACAGATGGTGTTTATTTGCTCCCCCACCGAGCAAACTAGACACAAGGCCGATTTTTAATGTGAGGAGTGAAGGGAGGGGGAAGGGAAAAAGGGGACCAGCTCCCGAGAGGTGAGAAATGGGAGCTGGTTAATGGTCAGGCATGTGGGGTTGCCCCCACATCTGGTCTTTGCTAGTCATAGCTAGTCATAGCTAGTCATAGCTTGCAGTATCTGCCGGAACAGATGGTATTTATTTGCTCTCCCACCGAGCAAATTAGGCACAAGGCCGATTTTTAATGTGAGGAGTGAAGGGAGGGGGAAGGGGAAAAGGGGACCAGCTCCCGAGAGGTGGGAAATGGGAGCTGGTTAAAGGTCAGGCATGTGGGGTCGCCCCCACATCTGGTCTTTGCTAGTCATAGCTAGTCATAGCTAGTCATAGCTTGCAGTATCTGCCGGAACAGATGGTATTTATTTGCTCCCCCACCGAGCAAATTAGGCACAAGGCCAATTTTTAATGTGAGGAGTGAAGGGAGGGGGAAGGGAAAAAAGGGGACCAGCTCCCGAGAGGTGGGAAATGGGAGCTGGTTAAAGGTCAGGCATGTGGGGTTGCCCCCACATCTGGTCTTTGCTAGTCATAGCTTGCAGTATCTGCCGGAACAGATACTACACTTTGATATTGGCCAAAAGGCCAAGAAAAGCTTAAAAAGCTAAGAACAGCATCTATTAACAACAGACCTTTGATCTTAACCAACAAGGCCAAGTACAAAGTGTTACGGACAGACCGACCGACCGACCGACCGACTGATCGACGGACCAACGTAGTGACTTACAGAGTCGCTTGCACGCGACTAATAAAACAAAAGTTTGCAATACTCAGATGTTAGTGTTTTTAGATTAGTAGACTTCAAAAGTTACGGATAGAAAAGTTTCTTAGCTTTGGGTCCGCGGACTTTGACTTAGCTTTCTTGAGTTCATAGCGTAAAAAGGAGGGGATGCTAGCCAGCCAGTCTGGTTTTATGCCGATATTTAAATGGTATGTTGCATGGCGGTGGTGGTGGTGGTGGTGGTGGTGGTGGTGGTGGTGGTGGAAGAATCTTGGTGAGTTTTGTATTTTTATTATTTTTTTTTTAATTTATCATTGAATTATCTACCTCATACCAGAATGTTCGACCATTCCAGCTCCACCTCATAATAAATATGCTATAATGGAACTTTTATCAAATTGGAAAGTCTGGTTATTTTAACTCGTTTAAAAAAAAACTGGTTAAGAAGTAATATCTTTATGGTTACGTATTTAGTTTAGACTAGCTAGAAGTAATTCATACTTTAAAGAGACTTTAGAGAGAGAAAAAAAGCCGCGTGTTTTTAAGTTCAGGTAATATGCAGGTATAATTTGGGAAATGTTCAATTTCATGGGAGACTTTGATCGCGTTGATACACTGGTTCAAGTTTCGTTACTGGCTGAGACGTTGAACTTGGTTATTCCACACGAGTGAAAATTAGGAAAATTTAGGTGCTTATTCTGGCATTTTTCCAGTCGTTCTGGCTTTGTACTTGCCACTGGGCTCAAACAATATCGGATCATGAAAGATCTGCTTCAGAATTTTGTAAGGCTTGCTTCACAATTAACTCTCTACGCATACAGCCCTATCTTTTCAGATTACTGAAAGAAAATTAACATTGGATTTGAAGGTGGCCATGTTGTACTACCAAGAAGAACAAGGTTGTGGCAACTCTTGTATAGGAGAAAGGGATTAAAATTAATTAAGCACTTGGAACAATTAGTGCGTATGTTTTTTTATGAATGCCATCATTCTGGACTTACGTTATAATTTCAACCGTATTGTATCCGTAAACATTCGTTAATATACAGTATTAATTGAGTCAAAACAAAAACAGCGTTTCTGCTGCTAAGTTGTTGTTAAAATATCAGCTATAATTCATAAAACAGTTTTACTTTGCCAAACATGGTGAACTCGTGCATTTCTAACATTTTCTGAGTATCGTTTCCTTGTTTTCACGCAGTAATTTGAAGGTTTCCTCTGTGTGCACTTATTAAATACAAATGTCAGCGCCACTTAGCGTCCGTTATTAATGGAAAGATGACCAATGGCCAGAAACGATCACTTTATTCATTAAACCTTTTACCCTTATATCCTGCACAAGTTGATGTGTGGTGTTCGTCACAAGTTAAAATATTGGTGACGATGTGGACGATGTGGACGATAAAAACGTCATAAAAACAGGACCACATCATATATTAACTGCTGTGTATCTTACTCGTATTTAAACTATACTTCTATTGAAGTATGTGTGCCTATCTGAACGTATTTATCTTGCCCTTTTTCTGTTTCTTACCCTTTTCTTTTCTTCTCTCTCTCTCTCCCTATCTCCTATTTTTCTCTTTTTCTTCTTCTCTCCCTGTCTCCCCCTGTCTCCCTCTCTCTCTCTCTCTCTCTCTCTCTATATATATATATATATATATATATATATATATATATATATATGTCAGCACGCACTCTTTCTTGCGCACACATAATCCCACCCGAGCTCACACGAACAGTTGTACATTTTTATAAACACAAAGTTCACATTAATACAATTTCACTTTACCTTTGTTTTGGTGATGATTTTCACAAAGTTCTTATAATATAAATGGACAATGCCTTTTCTGTTGAATAACAACACGAAGACTCTGATACATGATACGTTTATTTCTTCTTCGACCGGTCGGACATAATTTTGTATTTCAGGGATTCAAAGTTGTTACATGGTTATCTCTAAACCCTTTCACTTCCAGGGGGTGCCTTGACTCTAACGGAGAATCGGTCTGATCTTCTCTGCTTCTCTTATCTGACTCCTCTCGCTTCTTCTAACTGACTGATTCTCATTCTGACTTATCTAACTAACTTCATAACTCATGAAGTCACTGCATGACCAAGCACGTGCCTCTCATAACATATGGTATGACATGCCACCGTGTTTAAGCATGCATTGTTATTCACATGTTTCTTACAAAGCCGACTCTCTAACCTAATTTTCGTAACCCACTTTACAAATAACATTTTCCATTGTTCGTTTTTAAATTCCTTATTTTAATTTGAATTTTTATAACAGAAACAAAATTCATCATTACATTTCTTTTTCAATAAACAGATATCTAACTATTTTGTGTGAGCTAAACAATGGCAATTCCGCAGTCCTTTTTTCAATAACATTCTGCATTTATTTTAACTTATGATTGGAATTCTCAATTCCAAGTCTAGTTTCGCAAGTTCGAATCCTTGACTATCCTATTTCATATTTACATTTAACTAATTCCCTATTTTTATCTTACATGAAAAGAAAGGGGGCAGCCCTTTTTATGTAACAGATGTACATATACATACATACATATATACACACATGTACCCATATACACGTATATACAATTACATAAATATACATATTTAGAAAAATATTAATATACAGACATATATATATATATACAGGCAAGTTTATATTTATACAAAGTAAATAATGTAAAGTTCGATAAATAAATAATAATAAATAAGTAAGTAAATGCATGGGTGTAGTTAATAATGCGAGGTTAGGTAAGCGCATCGTTATGTTCATATATATATATATATATGGGGTGGGCTCCTAGCATTGTGCTTTGTGCAGTGGTTATGTTTAACTTTATTTTCAGTGTAAAATGTATTGTGGATACAGGCATATACATACATACAAACACATACATGCATATAAACTCAGATATAGCTATACCTGTATACATACGTTAATCTATGCATACCCATATATGCACACGTATATACAGACATTAACACCGAGATGTACGCAAACATGTATGTGTTCCTCGAACACATATCTGAAGAAGTTAATTTTTTCCGAAATATCATACGACAATGAATTTCCGTGAGGTTACATCGACGAAAATACAATGTTAAAAGTATAACAATGAAAAAAGTCATAAAATACATATATATTGTATTAATGAAAAATCTTAATTTGCTTCCTTTCCTGTCGATCAGTTCGATCCTGGCATTGCATTGTCTTCTATGAATATCCTAATATAATGATACATATTATAAATACTTACGTAATTCAAGCTGGATCGATAGTTACTTGAAATAGTACCATACAGACATTGAAATGAATAATTTCCTGTGCGAAAATCTCTGAGAATTGTTTATCAATTTGTTTTTAATTTTTTAATGCATTTGTACTTATTTGATTTTATAAATGAACTTTTGTTAAAAATCGATTTAGTACAGAATATCTTGCATGATCGCTCCTGTTGTGTGTTTAGAGTTATTTTGAGTAAAACATGGATTAAAAAATAATAAGAAAATTGCTTTATTAAAGAACATCGCTTAAACTAGATTTTACATTATATGTAAAGAATGTGTTGCAATCTGTGTACATTATAATCTCCTAAACTAATGAAAGATTCATATAAATTTTTGGTTTACTATAAATTACTATAAATTATTATACACATAGATTCGAAAAAGTTGTCAATAAAAAAAAACAAATATATAACAAATGAATGTTATAAAAGAAGTGATAAGTTACTTTTCTACCTAACTGGATAATTTTTTAGTGTTTTTATTTTAATGTAAAATGTTGATTGAGCTATATTTACCGATATATTTGAAAATTGAAAATGGCGGGACACTCTCTGATGAAGAAGGTAAGTTTGGAACAATGAGTTAAAACTAAAAGTAGACAAAATATTGTTAAAAACCCACTGAATACACGTCAGCCTATGTTACAGTAACATATATTGGGAGAGATTCTAACAGTATATATTTTAGTTTTTAAGTTCACCAGAGGTGTGCCGCCATTTGAAATTTTCAAATCCATCGGTAAATACTGTATGTTTTTCGAGCTGAATAAATATGTTACATTAAATAAAAACACTTAAAACTATCCAGTTCGATAAAAAAGTAACTTATCTTGCATTTGATAACATATATTAGTTATATATTTGTTCCTTAACAACTTTTCGAATCTATATGTATAGTAATACAAACCCTGAATTTCGAAATGTATATTTTAGAAAATAGGATATCTTACATGTATATCTTTTTTGCTTTTGTAAGTGTTAACGTTTCGGAGGTGCATATATATGAAATTAAGTATATATATATATATATATATATATATATATATATATATATATATATATATATATATATATATATATATGCATCTTTAGTTAAATGTTTTCAAAAACGTTCGTATATGGAGGCATGTTTCAAATGTTTAAAATCATAATTTATACGTTTTAGGATATATATATATATATATATATATATATATATATATATATATATATATATATATATATGTAGTTTGCTTTGAGCATTGTGTGGGATAGGTATGTAGTAGAGATTTAGAAGGCGTAGAATGTAATATAGTCGTTGTTGGTGAAAGGAGACGAGAACAAGTGGCAATTTACAAATCAATAAGTACATACATATATGTTTATATATACATATATTTATTCAGTTGTATTAGGTACAAATGTCTTACTTGTTATGTCTGCGACAACATCCATTATCAATTTCGGAAAATATTCCCTTTTCAAATTGTAGACGTGACAGATCGATTCAAAACATGCTAGAAGATGGAGCGAAAGTTGGATAGCTGTGTGGGGCCTCGGAGCAAATGTGAGGAGGGGATTTATGTATGGTCTGATTAGGTAATTAAGATGTTTATATATTTTTATTTATAACTTGTTGCTTTAGTGTGAACTTTTTTAATTTTGATGTTCTCCGTCTATTTTGTTGTCTTTATTATTATTATTATTATTATTATTATTTTTATTATTATTATTATTATTATTATTATTATTTTTATTATTATTATTTATTTATTTTTTTTTTCCCTGCTGACATGTATTAGTTGGGATGACTTTGTGTATGTAGGTCACGTAGGTTGTGTCCGGTTAGCTTTTGAAGAATAAAAGTAGGAGTGGGGTGTGAGAGAAGAGGGGAGGGGGTCGTGATGGTTCGCTCCCAGTCTGCTGCTGTGTGTTTAGGTTGGTGTTGCGGTTGTCAGTAATAGGAAGATAGGTGGAAAGTGGGGCACTGGGTTTACATTCTTTGGGAGTTGTTAATTTATTTAATTCCATAAAACTATAAGTGGTAATAGATGGCACATTTTTTTCCATTTAAATCTTTATTGTTATTGTTTATTAATTTATTTGTGTTTGTTGTTATTGTTATTACGGTTTGAATAAGTGGGTTTGCTTAAATCAAAGGGTTTTTTGGGGGGTTAATTGTTTTTTGTTACTTTAATTAACAATTTTTTTATTATTTTTTGTTTTTATATATATTGCTGCTGTTGTTTAGTTATTTATTAATTTTTTTTATTTTTATTTTTTATTTTTATTTTTTTGTATATACAATTTATATGAGAGGGGGCTTGTAGTAAGGTCCTGTCTGGACTGTTAGTTGGTGTATGAGTGGTGTGCAGTGGTGTACCTGTTCTAATGGGTTAGGGTTGTAATGGTAAGTCTTCTTTTTTTAATTGGTTTATGTTACTACAGTTAACTATTTTTTTAAAATTATTTTTTGTTTTATATATATTGCTGTTTTTTACTTATTTATTAAATTTCTTTTATTTTTATTTATTTCTTTTTATTTTTTGTATATATAATTCATATGGGAGGGGGCTTGTAGTAAGATCCTGTCTGAACTGTGAGTTGGTGTATGAGCGGTGTGCAGTGATGTACCTGTTCTAATGGGTTAGGGTTGTAATGGTAAGTCTTTGGTGGGAGCCGTATGTAAAGTTATATAATGAATGAAGATCCGAGCTCCAGTCTGTTATTGAGTTCTGGCCGTAATTTGGATATTAATAGCGATTCTTTTATGCGAAGATTCCCAATATTGCTTTCTGTGGTTAAAATATGGACTTTAATGGATATATTAGTGTTTCTGCAGGTGTTGAGGTGTTTGTGGAATGATGATGCTTGTGTTTGTGTGTGTTCCTTGATTCTTATGTGTAGGGATCTCGTGGTGTTGCCATCGTAGAATTTTCCGCAGGCAGAGCATTCTTCTGTATACTATGTGTGTGCGGTGGCAGATTGTTGTGGGGTATACGGGGCAATTTGCCAGTGTGCATGGTGGTGAGTCCTTGTGGTGCTTGCGTTTAGAGAGCTTCTGTCTAAGGGATGGTCCAGAGTGGCCTAGCTGCATATTGAGACCCTCTCTTCTGATAGCCCTGCGGATAGCCGTTGTGATCTTGTCGCTGCGATAGGGCATTTTTTAAGGAAGCAGGTATTGGCGAGGAAGCTTCTTACACGTTTTCTCGTGTTCCAGAGATGTTTAATGGCAGTGCTGGGGTATCTGTTTGTCTCTAGGACATTGTAGAATTGTTTTGTGCATTCTGTCTTGTCTTTTGGCTTGCTGCGCTTGCTTTGGTTGCGGATGATCTCATTCCTAGCATATCCGATAATGGCCTTAGTAGGGAGGGCCGACTTGTAGTGTACAAATATACTTCGGCTGGCTGCTTTTCAGTAGAATTTAGTAATGACGGTACCTTCATCTGATATTTTTAGGTTGAAATCTACGAGTGATAGAGATCCGTCATCGCTGGGGTGTTCGATGGTGAATTCTATGTGTGGGTCGGTATCGGAGAATATGGCGTAGATGTTCTCAACATCGGCGCGTGATGATGTGAGGATCAGGACATCATCGACATATCTCGAGAGGAATATGACCGAGTTGCACGTGTTGAGGGCTAGGTGTTCAATCTGACCATGTATGAGATGGCCAGTATTCCTGAGAGGCTGGAGTCCATGAGCAGTCCTGTAATTTGTCTGTATGTTTGGCGTGGGTAGGTGAAGTATGTGTTGTCTACTATTATAAGTAAGAGTTTGTGGATGTCTGAGGGAGTGAGGCCGAAGCAGTGTAAGTTGCAGAAGGAGACATGGTCGGTGATTAGATCTACTGCTGGGTATGAAGGTACTGTGGTGTAGAGGGCACATACATCGAGGCTAAAGGCGTTGTTGTGGTTGGGGGGTGTTTAGACGGCGGAGTACTTCATATGTATGTACTTATTGATTTGTAAATTGCCACTTGTTCTCGTCTACTTTCACCAACAACGACTATATTACATTCCTCGCATTCTGATAGCCTTCTAAATCTCTACACACACACACACACACATATATATATATATATATATATATATATATATATATATATATATATATATATATGTATATGCTAGACAAGAACACCTTTTCATCAATATGATTGAATTCAGTTATGTATTTACTGCCCATAACTATTCCAAATTACATATTTACATAAATAAAGACCAGAAGAGGTGGGGGTGTAGCTTCATCAACAATGTCTGTCTGGGCTGACGTCACTGACAGCATTAGGAGAAGCGTACACGCTCTACCGCCTTCACTACCATACAAGACCAAAGCTTTAGAATTAAATGTTTGTCGAATCGATCTACGCTAGGAATTGTCAGTTTATTCACGACTTCAACTGACACAAAGGGCATTCGTAGATTCACTTCCTCGATTTAGATGCAACGAAGGAGGAAATCAATATTAAGAATGCGATCGAATCGAAAGGAACATTTTTTCTACGAATTTTAATATTAGATAGATTTTCCAAGGCCATAAACCTTTATATGGGAAAAATCAGTTTGCAATATCTTATTACTAGCGGGAATACTTATTTATGACTATTTTCGCAACTCTTATAAAATTTTATAATAAAATCAATTTTTTTAAAGAAAATATTTTTTATATTAATGATATTTTAATAAAAATATATTGATCTTTTAATGATTTTTTTTTACTACTTAAGCAAGAAACATTGCTATTGAGACATGAGAAGGCACTGTAGATTATGCTATATTAAGAGGGGCATTCTGAGTGGGGAGTTGTGCAACGATATGCATGTTAACATTAAATTAAAGGTTTTGCATGTTAGTGCAGTCGGAAAAAATGGGGCAGCGATAAAATTTCAAAGGCAAGCGATTGGCGGAAAGATAATGTTAGTGTAGAAAGCGTTCCGGCAATCTGAAAATCTTTACACTTAAAAGTTGTGAATTTACTGTTTGTTTGGGTAATCATGGGTAGTACACGTTGAGAAGGTACAAATTCAGCAATGTCGTCTCGATGCATTCAATTTAATTATAAAACAAGCACAAAGATGATAATGATCCTCTGTGTTGCGGACGAAATATGTTGATACCGCAATAAAAACAAAAATTATCTACTGGGCGATTTGAACAGAGTATAAAATATTTGAATTGAAGGTGAACGTCGTATATATATATATATATATATATATATATATATATATATATATATATATATATATATATATGCATATATATATATACATATATATTAAATTGTAATTCAATGAATTTCAAAAAACTCTCATTGAAATGAAATGAAGTGGTTGAGTTTCATATCAAAGAATTTTTATTATTCTAAGCAAGACAAAGAATGTTTTAGAAAGTTTATCTCCTTAACCTATAGGGTTTCCTGCCACTTACCATTGCCTACTCTCCCTAACACTCCCCCCCCCCGCTAAAAATAATATAAGCTTCCAATGAAAAGGCTTCCACCAGGCTTTGAAATTATTATCGGCTGGACCCAGGACAAATTTAAACAAGCACTTGCCCGATTCGGATGTATACACAGCTATGCGGATTACCCAGGATATAACTTGGAAACTATTACCAAACGGATGTAAAGAACATATAATATGGATTTTACCAAACAAGTTGGATCAACAAAAACATTCATATCCTTTTTATACAAATACTCCTGCTACAGAACTTCTGATAAATATATTATTTTCACTTTGACTTTCCATGTCTCACTGACTTTAGCAAATAGGGTGCATACCTTTATAAGTATTTGCTAATATTTTCACTCCTCTGATGAGATGGTAGACATCGAAACCCTATAGGTTAAGGAGATAAACTTTCTAAAACATTCTTTGTCTTGCTTAGAATAATAAAAATTCTTTGATATGAAACTCAACCACTTCATTTCATTTCAATGAGAGTTTTTTGAAATTCATTGAATTACAATTTAATTTATTTGCTCTATCTTGAATATCGAGCAATTCTCGTTTAGATGGGATAACTTATCGAATATTACTGCCAGTAATATTTTGTAAACCTACAATCTCACGTTTACATAACCACTGATTGTTAAATAAAAACTACTCCGAAGAATATATACATATATATATATATATATATATATCCTATATATATACATATGTGTGTGTGTGTGTGTGTGTGTGTGTGTGTGTGTGTGTGTGTGTGTGTGTGTGTGGTACGGACACTATTTGTGCATAAGTAATAGCCTAAAGAGATCTTTAGTTTTTGTAACTGGCTGGCCGAAACATGTTTATGAATGTGTAACGACATATAAATGCTTATTTGAAACAATAAAAAGTATCTATTGCCCTACTTCGGCATTGAGAAGTATTGTATTAACCTCGTAAAAAATTCATTGGTTGCTTCACTTCTGGAAAATATTAACCTGGAATAATGTTATATATAACTTGGGTACCATAAGGTAGAATCGGAACCAAAACATACAACTCTCCACCCTCATTTCTTAATACGCATATATATATATATATATATATATATATATATATATATATATATATATATATATAAATCTATACTTTCTTATATCAATTTTATGTGAGTAAATTAAGTAGTTATATATATATATATATGTATATATATATATATATATATATATATATATATATATATATATATATATATATAATAGATATTTTGTGGAGATATATTTTTTTGTGCACATAAAATTTACTTAAAAGTCAAGATGACCTTTCGATGTAAGATAATATTTATAGAAGATATTATATTTTCTTGTATTTTCTAAGGGGTTTATTTATGGTTAATGGAATTTAAAGCAGTTTCAGCTTAAAAAGAATGAGTAGCGTCTATTGTAAGATACAAAAGCGCGTAAAAGCGAGTGGGTGTCGTCTCTATTTTCCGATCGGATATCTGGATAGTCCTAAGGCGATTATCTTCCAGCATTTCTTGTATGTGTACCAGTCTTGAAAATCAATATTCGGAGAGCTAAGCTAAATACAGACTTTAACTTTGACCGCTGGAATCAAAGGTAGTGAGCTGACAATTTTACATTCCTGGAAAGTCTACAGTTGCTGAACGAAAAGTATACATAAGTACAATAGAGGAAATGGGGTTGCCATGTTTCAAAAACATATGAGGAGCGAAAGAGTGCTGCTGGAGGCAAGAGGAATGTGTATGCATATATGTGTATATGTAATCGGCATTGTGAGAGCGCATATTGATATATTTTGGCTTATTGGATTTTATTCAGACCGAAATAGATTAGACGCTTCCTGCTAAAAAAAAAAAAGAACGTGTCGATAAAATTCTATTTTGCAGCTCGACATGTTACAACCATTCGTTTAACAGTATTATGAATATCGACTCAACATAGAATTATATTGGAAACTTGGAGAAATTTCATTCAAATAGACATGCAAACACATATACGTACAACTAGTAAACGGTTGCCGTTAGTTGAATCAATTATCTTACGATAATGTTCAAGCATATTAACGGCTATATGACGTAAAACAAATATTACTCTATTTCACAACGCTATAAATTTTTTTGAATTTCTAAAACAACTAGTTTTGTTCTGAAATAGAATATTCATACTTTTCATTACAAGAAATATATTTTCAAATATTATACTAGTATTTTATTTTCTTGATTTCATTCATTCATTCAGAAGTTTCAATAAAGACGAAACGTTGATGAACATATAATTTTTTTCTTTCTCTCTCTCTCTCTCTCTCTCTTTCTTCCTCTTTATATATATACATAGATATCTACTATTATATAAAAGTTACTTTGTGTGTGTGAGTTCGTTCCTTGCAGGTTCCGAAACGGCTGAGCGTATCTTTTGCAAATTTCACATAAAAGTTATTTATACGTCTGACAGCGTTCTTAAATATGTTTTGTACCGAACTCCATCAGATAAGTATCGAAAATCGACAAAATCCGATCCTAAAAATAGTTTTTTTTTTTTTTTTCTTATTAATAAAAGATAATTTTTACAGGGGACTTTTTATTCGTTGCATTGGCAAGGAAGATAATAAAGTCTTAGCAAATAACTTCTTAAAAGAAACAGAATTATTGACATCTGGAGATGTAGCCTAGTGGTAGAGCATTTGGCTACAGGTCGAATGATCCCTTGTTCAAGCCTGTGTGTTCCTCGCCATTTTATTTAAATTTTTTCTTAATAATGAGTTCAATTTACGACAAAGGAAGAGGCACCATTTAAATCGCCGCAAATCATTTTTTCTTTTGCATATTTTAAAACTAAACATTAATCTGAAGTTACTTTTTCAGAGCATTCATCATCAAGTTGAAATATCAGCTGGCGTGATATTGTAAACAAACACTAACGGAATTATATGAATGGTATTATCTGTATTTTTTTTTATTTTTCGG